>NW_021319987.1:46434-219728 GCF_001605985.2 Dendrobium catenatum | reverse complement strand
TATATATATATATATATATATATGAGAACAAAGAAACAAACAATAATCCCATATATTGATATCTTTCTTGTGTTCTTATGATAAACATTGAAAATAATATAATCATCATTAAAATACACAATTAAGTCATAAGCCAAAACTTTTAGGATGCCATAAATCTAACTTAGGTGTTGCTATTAAAATCAAAATTTACATTTGATTGTTATAAAATGAGATTCTTTTGGATTTACCTAAAAAATTAAGTATATTAGCAAGAAATCTTTCTACTTCTAATCCTCGTCTCCTTGGTTCTTGTGTTCATTGAAAAAGATTGTACATGTACCTCGTACTTATTCACATTGCTTTTCTAACTAAAAATATATGGCATAAATAAAAGCACAATTGGACATCAAGAACTACACAAATTTTCTTATGATTTGATTTGGACTTTGCTCAATGTTGTGCTAAACATCATCTAGTACCTTCAAGGTTACTTAAGATTATGGATCCTGCAAAAATAATTTATTATTCATCTAGAACATATAATTATGGCTATTATGTAGTAGAAGCCAAACAAACAACACAAAAAATCATAATAAGTGCTACAAAACTTAATTATACTCTACCCCAAACTATCAACATTTAAAATCATGTTTATCACAACACTTAGTCTATAAGCTAGTCTGCATGTCTTATGGGTCATCCTCATATGGTGGTGCATAAAGACCACCAAGACTAGTTTAATTGTCATAAGGCATAAGATAAACTAAGGGCTTAACATTTCAACCTATTAATTTTGAAAATATAATTTCCAAAATATTTTATATAATTTTCAAATAAATTTAAAACTTTGAAAACGAATTAAAAAATTACATAAACAACAACAACAACAAAAACATCAAGCCATTATCCCACTACGTGGGGTTGGTTACATGAATCCTTTTTCTCCATTGTATTGAGTTAAGAGTCAAATTATCATTTTGATCTAATAAAGAAAGGTCATTTCTAATATTTTTTAACCAAGACTTTTTAGGTCAATCTCTGCCTTTCTTAACATAGGTTAAATCTAATACATCAACTCTCCTAACCAGGTCATTGGAAGGCCATTGTTTAATGTGACCAAACCATTTAAGGCGAATCTTTCTAATATTATCTATTACTCGAGCTACTCCAACCTTTCACGGATATGATCATTTCATATCATGTCTCTAAGAGTAAAGTCACTCATCAACCTAAGCATCCTCATCTTTGCAACACTTAACTTAATATTATGCTCCTCTTTTAATGGCCAACATTCTGCGCCATAAAGTATTGCAGGTATAACCACCATCTTATAAAATTTTTCCTTAAGTTTGAGTGGTACTTTTCTATCACACGACAAGCCTGATGCATTCCTCCACTTCATCCATCTAACTTGAACTCTATTAATAACATCCTCTCTATTTCACAATCACTCTGAACAATAAACCCAAGATATCTAAAATAAGTACTCTTATTAATGACTTGATCGCTCAAAATCATAAACCTCCCATTAGATCTTTTACTTTACTAAAATTACACTCTATGTATTCAGTTTTAGATCTACTCAAACGAAAACCTTTAGACTCTAAGGTTGGCCTCCATAATTCATATTTTACATCAACTCCCTCTTTAGTCTTATCAACAAGAAGAATATTGTCAGCAAAATAATACACCAGAGAACATCCTCTTGCAAATATCTAGTAAGAGCATCCATGACTAAAGAAAAAAAATATATGGGCTTAAGGCTGAGCCTTGATGTAATCCAACTAAAATTGGTGGATACTTGGTTAAACCACCTTATGTTTGAACACAAGTAATAGCTCCAACATACATATCCCTAATGAGTTGAATATAAGCATTATTAATCCCTTTCTTTTTTAGAACTCTCCATAGCACTTCTCTTGAAACTTTATCATATGCTTTCTCTAAATCAATAAATATCATATGAAGATCTTCTTTTTTCTCTCTATACTTATTCATCAAATCTCTCAATAAATGTATGGCTTCTATAGTAGACCGACTCGGCATGAATCTAAATTGATTTTTCAGAAACATTAATATTACATTGTAACCTATGCTCCATAACTCTCTCTCATAGTTTTACAGTATGACACGACAATATATAGCGAACTATCCTAACAAGGACATGTCTAAGTGATTTGATATGGCCTAATCATTTAGAGAGGATTTATGCATGCTTGAATGCTAAGATTTCTTAGTCAAGGTTGATATAGGTGTTGTAAGAATTATTATTTAATGGGTTTAGATTATTAGAAGACTTATATCTATTCTAGATTTATTAGAATGAATTGAATGATAATGCATGTGGTTTGCTCAATTGATCTAATAGGAAGTTGACCTAGATGTGAAGGTGGACTAATATGATGTAATGTGATCATTAATGTTCAAATTACATTGACTATGTTATATGTGGTTTATGCTTCAATTTGTAAATATTGATTTGGGTGAGTCATCACAACACATTAAAGAAAGTATTAGCATTATCATAAGGCTAATTGACTTGAGATCATATATAACACCCAATTTCGAAAGAATTTTTTTATTTATCAGTTAATTAATCTACTAGAGACACTAATCTCTTTTAACTAATATAATCATCAATGAAAAAAAAAATATAAATCATATTCATCAAAATAATCGATTGTATTCATTTATCAAAATTCATATACAATAGCCAATAGTTCAATCAATATATTCATTATTTTATATTTTAGCTCTCGACTATAAAAGAATAAAACTAAAAAAATGCATAAATAACATAAAATTTGAATCCCATATCTGTCATCACTTCATTGGATCCTGATCCTTTCTTAAAATTATATAAAACAACATAGTGAGCTAACAACTTAGTAGATTATCATAACCTACAACTGACAATGCAAGATAATATGAATAATATGTATGTAATCATTCAATCGCTATTAGTATAAATATATAACTATAAAATATGTGGCATTAAATATGACTAGTTTCATATCATATAAGTAATAAAATCAGTGTAAGCAATATAATTTATAAATCAGTGATTAATAACTAAGTGAATAGTGATTAGTAAATTATGTCAATCATGTACTCATCTGTTATAAAATGATTTATATAGCATCTTATTACATCAGTACACCTATCATTATCATATGTTTGTCATATAGTATTTATGCTATGCATGTATATTATATAAATGTGTGATTCATATATATCAAATTAAATGCCTTAGTATCAATTTTATTAGTATTATCAGATACTTGTATCAATTTTAGCTTGACTTTATACAAATCATATCATGTCAATTATATAATTTATCATATATATAAGTTCTTATAATGTGGAGAAATATTTTTATAATAAAATATCTTAAGAACGCATTGGTAATTTCGTTAATTATTTATTTTTAGTATAAATTCTTTTATACCTTCAACTTCATATCTCCAATACTTCTAAAAATTGTTCATAGAATAGCCCAATATGTCTATAATGCTCTGGTAAAATTGGTTTGTAAAACAGATATCCAACGGTCCTAAAAAATCGACTTGTACCGATATATGTCAATTTCTTGAAAAACTACAATTAAGTAAAAAACTTCTTATTTTCATATCTACACTGCCATAAATTTTGAGAGAATTATTAAAATTAAAGCACAATATTTTCTATAGTATAACAAAGACAGTTTATAAATTGGACTTATAATGACTCATATAAAATTATTTGACTGAGTCAAAATATGAGTTATTAGATCAGATGACCCATACATAAACCACTAAAAAGTCCACGCACACACTTAATTAAGTATAGCGTGCGAGATATTAAAATAAAAGTGCAGATCATGCTAGTGTGTGCAACCAACAATCTAACATCGAGGCATATTTTATACACCTTAGTTGAACATGTCTAAAAGTGTAGATTATAGCAAAAATGCTTTGGAGGCATGCATGAATAATAAATTAGATGGGGAAAGTAGATGAGAGAAAAAGTAAGAGTTAAAAAGAGAAAGTTAGAGAAGGAAAGATATGACAATAGAGTAAGAGAAAGAAAGAGAGTTAGAGAAAGTGAGAAATAGAGTTAGAGAGAGAACAAGATAAAGAAGGAGTGCGAAAATCAGAAAAGTGGGTGGAACTGTGAGGGGAAGGAATTTTTATTAGGTCCGGTGTCCTGACGTAGCTCTACGTTCGGACGTCAATAACATGTCGCCACGTGCTCTTACTTTTTCCCACGCGGCCCGACGAATTGACCTGGATCGAAACCCGGGGTTGCTATGTTCACGTATTGTTAGGTTTTGCTTGGTATTGCTTGGTATTGCTAGGTATTACTTGACAATAATGAGAAATACTGCTCTGTAAAGACCAGTACCGAGCAATACCGAGTAATACCTAGCAATACCGAGCAATACCAAGTATAACTGGGGTATCGCTCGGTATTGCTCTTCACAGAATGATATTTCTCATTATTGTCGAGCAATAACGAGAAATATCGAGCAATACCCCAGTCTTCACAAATCAGCCAATACATAGCAATCTCAGGTCCGGTATGGGTCAGGTTATTGGGCCGCGTGATAAAGAGTAAGAGCACGTGACACCATTTTATTGGCGTCCGAATGTAGAGCTACATCAGGACACCGAACCTAATAAAAATTCGAGGGGGAGAGAGTGAGTGCTAATGGATTGTTTGAGGAAGTGGGTGATGATGACAAAAATCAAGTATTTATTTTGAATAAATAAATAAATATAAAAATCATAAATAATTTAGTAGTTGAAGCATACTTAAATTTTAGTTCAGTTGGTTCGATTTGGGTTGAGCTTTGGTTAGTTCAATTTTAATGGATAAGAAATCAATTGATTGAGGTAATAATCTATTCATCCAAACAAATAAAATATGTAGCCATAAATGCTGCTCATAAGTGATTTTATCAACTTGCATAGCCCTAAGCTACCACTCAGCAACTGATGACAATTCAACTGCATGTGTTAGGTTGAGGAAATCATCAAAAATTTATCTACATAATATTTCACATATATCGCATTGTAGATTTTGGCATCATAAACACATTAACAATGTAAAGATTGCCAATAATTGTGCAGTAGATATGACACCCAAATGGAGGTGAATTGAGCTTCTTTAAGAAGAAAAATCTAAGAAACTTCCATGTGTTTGTTATCATAAAAATCAAATTGACTGAGTTGACACTCATGGGGTCACAAATTGTCCTTTCATCACAATTAAAATTGAATTAACATTGCATGTTACTCTATATGTTTTAGTAGGTGTAATTCATGCATCTCTCTCTCTCTCTCTCTCTCTCTCTCTCTCTCTATATATATATATAAAGGAACAAACAATGATCCCATAAATTGATATCTTTCTTGTATTCTTATGATAAAGCTTGCAACTAATATAACCGTCATCAAAATACACAATTAAGTCATAAGGCAAAAACTTTTTGGATGCCATAAATCTAAATTAGGTGTTGTTATTAAAATCAAAATTTTACCCTTGGTTGTTATAAAATGAGATTCTTTTGGATTTACCTAAAAAAGTGCCCGAACTCTTAGAATAAATATAATATGAAGTATATTAGCAAGAAATCTTTCTACTTCTAATCTTCGTTTCCTTGGTTCTTGTGTTCGCTAAAAAAGATTGCACGTGTACATGTACTTATTCACTTAGTTTTTCTAACTAAAAATATATGGCATAAATAAAAGCACAATTGGATATCAAGAACTATACAAATTTTCTTTTGATTTGAATTGAACTTTGCTCAATATTGTGCTAAACATCATCTAGTACCTTCAAGGGTACTTAAGATTATGGAACCTACAAAAATATTATATTATTCATCTAGAACATATAATTATGGATAGTACATAGTAGAAGCCAAATACAAAATACAAAAAGTGCTACAAAACTTAATTAAACTCTATCCCAAACTATCAACATTTAAGATTATGTTTATCACAAATACTTAGTCTATAGCTAGTCTATATTTCCAATAGGTCATCCTCATATGGTGCATTAAGACCACCAAGACTAGTTTGATTGTCATAAGACATAAGATAAACTAAGGGCATATCATTTTAACCTATTAATTTTGAAAATATAAATTTCCAAAATATTTTATATAATTTAAAAAAAAAATTAAAAAAAAAAACTTTGAAAATAAATTACATAGTATATATTATTTTAATAGATGTTTTTTTTTAAAAGAATATTTATTGAAAAAATTTAACCTTTTATATGGCCTACCTATATCTGATTTAAAATATACGTTCAAATAATAATCTTGGATTAATTAGTTTATAAAACATCATATGAGATCTAATCATGACAAAGTAATTTTTCTTAATATAATGAGAAATATATGATGACAATTGTCATAATCTTAGGATCAAAGTTCATCCTAAATATAAGAACCTAATACACCCAACAAGCTAAAGTGCTTACTAATTAACTCAAACCCTTAAGTAAATGCATGAGAGAAAAGGAGAGTATCTAAGAAGATATAATATACTCAAATAAGAAAAAGTCCTCCAATGGATATGACCCTCTTAAGGAGATACATATGAATGCTTAATTGTATTTAACTCACACTGGTATATAGAGTGCACAAAATGTATTTTGTCTATTTGAGATATAAGGGTTATTAGTTATTACATTAACCAATTTGACTTGTCCATATAATGATAAAAAATAGTTAGGCAAAAGCGACATATCCTAACAATTAGGACATGTCTAAGTGGTATGATGTGGCCTAATCATTTAGAGAGGATTTAAACATGCTTGAAACTAAGATTTCTTAGTCAAGGTTCATATAGGTGTCGTAAGAATTATTATGTAATGGGTTTAGATTATTAGAAAAATTATATCGATCTATTCTAGATTTATTAGAATGGTTTGAATGATCATACACATGATTTGCTCAATTGATCTAATAGGAAGTTAACCTAGATGTGAAGGTAGACTTATATGATGTAATATGATCAATAATGTTCAAATTACATTGACTATGTTATATGTGGTATATGCTTCAATTTGTAAATATTGATTTGGTTATGTAGTGTATGGGTCCCATTTTATATGCACTAGGGCTTGATAGTCTAAGTATCATATGTGTAGACATATATTATGATGTGATGACACAATGTTGACACACAACGTAATACATATGTATAATATAGAGTATAATGTAGGCATGTAACATGTACATATTATATATAACATGTACATAGTGCATGTGTGTGTATAATATATATTAAGTGTATGTATATCATATACAAAATCTATGTACATTATGGGGAAAATGTGTGTTGTACGTGGCTAAGTTAAGTAGATTTTGATTGGACTTTGGTCTAAAGCACTAGCCATATATGGCATTTGGGTGAGTCATCACAAGATTTTAAAGAAAGTATGAGCATTATCATAAGGCTCATTAACTTGAGATCAGATATAACAGCCTAGGATCTAATTTCAAAAGAATTTTTTATTTATCTATTAATTAATTTACCAGAGACACTAATCACTTTTAACTAATACAATCATCAATGAAAAAAATTTTAAATCATATTCATCAAAATAATCAATTGTATTCATTTCTTAAAATTCATATACAATAGCCAATAGTTCAATCAATAAATTCATCGATGTATCTTTTAGCCCTTGACAATAAAAGAATAAAATTGAAAAAAAATACATAAATAAAATAAAATTTGAATCCCATATCTGTCATCACTTCATTGGATCCTGATCCTTTCTTCAAAATATATAAAATCACAGAGTGAGCTAACAACTTAGTAGATTACCAGAACCTACAACTGAAATCAATGAAATATAATATAAATAATATGTATATAATCATTCAATCGCTATCGGTATAAATATATAACTATAAAATATATAGTATTCAATACAACTAATTTCATATCATATAAGTAATAAAATCAGTGTAAACAATATAATTTATAAATCAGTGATTAGTAACTAAGTGAATAGTGATTAGTAAATTATGTCAATCATATAACTAGCTGTTATAAAATGGTTTATATAGCATCTTATTACATCAGTACACCTATCATTATCATATGTCTGTCAAACAATGTTTATGCTATGCATGTATGTTATGTAAATATGTGATTTATATATATCAAATTACATGCCTCATTATCAATTTTATCAGTATTATCAGATACTTATATCAATTATAACTTATGTCTTTATACAAATCAAATCAATTATATAATTTATCATATATATATAGGTTCTCGTATGGTGGAGCATGATTTTTATAAAAAATATCTCAAGGACGCACTGGTAATTATTGTAATTATTTATTTTTAGTATACTTTTTTATAAATTCTTTTATATCTTCAACTTCATAGCTCTAATACTTTTAAAAATTATTCATAGAATAGCCCAATATGTCTATAATGCTCTAGTGAAATCGGTTTGTAAAACGGATATCTAACAGTTCTAAAAAACCGACTTGTACCGATATATGTTAATTTCTTGAAAAACTAAAATTAAGTAAGAAACTTCTTATTTTCAAATCTACACTGCCCATAAAATTTGGAGAGAATTATTAAAATTAAAGCATAATATTTTCTATAGTATAACAAAGACAGTTTATAAATTGTACTTATAAAGACTCATATAAAATTATTTGATTGAGTCAAAATATGAGTTATTAGATCAAATGACCTATACATAAAGCACTAAAAAGTTCACGCACACACTTAATTAAGAATAGTGTGCGAGATAATAAAATAAAAGTGCAGATCATGCTAGTGTGTGCAACCAACAATCTAACATAGAGGCACATTTTATACACCTTAGATGAACATGTCTAAAAGTGTAGATTATAGCAAAAATGCTTGGGAGGCATGTATGCATATTAAATTAGTAGTTAAAATTAAGGTTACGAAAATTAGACCAGATAATTAATCGGAAGAAGGAGAGGTTCACGGATTCCAACCGGATGATGTAATAAATAATAGTATTATCAAAATAATAATAAAATTAACATATTCTTTGGCTAATCATTTCTATTCAAATTTGTTGTGTTATAATTAGTAGATTGAACTATGATTTGTCATTGTTTAAAAAAAAAGTTATAACAATTGCTTTGTGATGTGATATAACTATTAGCTTGCTCCATATAATAATATAATTGTTGAACATTGTAGTTTTACAACTAATAGTCTACAATCCATTCTATATTTCTTATTATATATAGCCACAATCATTGTGATTATCAACATCATAGTTGTGTTAAATTTGTTGAAACGCAGTTTGTTGCATCTACCCGTAAACTCGGCTTATATCATATTCAAATTCTATTCAAATAAGGTTCAAAAGATTTGAACATGATTTGAATCTTATCCCAATATGTTTCAACATTATTTGAATCATTTTCACTCATATCGGACTTAAAAGAAATCGTCCGTAGTCAAAAGACAAGGATATTTTGATCCCAAAATAAACATTGAAATATGTTAATCCAATAAAATAAGTAGGTGGTATATTTCTCCAATTATTGCTATTATAAATCATTCCAAATCAAATTTCCCTTTTATAAAGCAATCAGAAAGCAGACATCCAAATTCAGCACAAGAAAGCCTGCAACTGCATTTCCAAAGACAAATAAGGTAAAAAAAAACTTAATACTCAGCCAAACAAAGCTAGAAAAAAGATATTATCTCCTCTCTTCTATTAATATCCCCAACATATGAGAAATTATTACTTGCGGAGTCTTGACGTAGTTCACATCCGGACTCCAATGAGATTGCGGCATGTCTTCTGTACACAGTTGTGTGTACAACTTATACACTGTGTATATGGCGCAATCTTATTGGAGTCCGGATTCATTCCGAACTCTGCACGTAATAATTTCTCCAAACACACAAGAAGAATCAATGACTCAAGAATAATGCTAAAACATTTTATTATTTGTTAAGTTTTTATTGAAACATAATCAACTTCACTGTTATGGAGATACAAAGTATACAAGTAATTACACTTTCGGCACCTGTAACATATTTTCAGGAGAAAAGCATTTTCATTTTCCAACAATATAGAGCTTATTGTTTGCACATATCGCAAACTTATTATCTAAATAGAACGACAAAAATTGCCCAAACAATCTACTACCATCTTCAGCCTTCGAGTGTTCGGATATCATTTGCTTGCTGATAAATTTCAACATCCTTTCAGTTTCTGCTGTAGAAATGGCAGCACAATCCTTACAATTTCCAGTGTACATGTACATCTTCATAAAACAGCTTATTTGCTTCTAATCTTTGCTATATCGTCAATGATGAATCAATCAAAATGTAGCCATTTCATCCTTCAATACTATCTGTGCAATATAATCTAGATGCAGAAAAGGAGAAGACTAAGGTTTCATTTGGGACGGCTATCTTGCTACTTCTTAAAGGAACTTTTTAGTACAAAAATTGTATTTTTGTACTTAAAAAGTTGTTTTAAGAAGCAATTAAAAAGTCATCCCAAATGAAGACTAATTCTGTAATTCAGCATCAACAGTGATTCTCTTCACCAGAGAAATGCCAGTAGGATCACCACCCCATTCCTCAAAAACAACAATCAGGTTTTTTGTTGGATTAAGCCAGGAGCGTGGGACATGGTACCTAAGATCATCAAAAGTAATTTCAATTAGACTTGGACTTTAAGTACTTTAAATGGGAACAAAGATGATTTAATTTGAAGAGGGATGAATGATTGAGGCTTCGTTTGGGACGACTTTCTTACTGCTTTTTAAAGTGATGTTGTAGTACAAGAATTAAAATTTTTGTACTAAAAAGCTACTTTAAGAAACAGAAAGAAAGCCGTCCCAAACGAAACCAGAATAGAGTCCTAAATATGAGGTTTGTAGAACTAAAATTAGATTGAATATGATATATGGATCCTTATGCTAGACAATAGAAAATCATTGATAATAAAGTTGATTGTGATAGAATTAAGAATTTTATGATGGATTTATGACGAATTGATAAGAATGGATTCAAAAATGTTTGAATTGAAGGGGTGGTGGGAATATCATATATTAAATCTAAGATGATAAAAATAGACTTAATTGGTTTGAGCATGCATAATGGGAGAAATTATTCCGTGCGGAGTAATTATTCCGTGCGGAGTCTATATGGGAAGAACCATTCGGACATGTGAATGTACCCACTGTGTTCATATTTATATATAGAATGTATCAGATTTTTGTACACACTATGTACACTCACATGTCCAGATAATTCTCCCCGTCTGAACTCCGCACAGAATAATTTCTCACATAATGAAGGGTAGATGGCACATATAAAATGAATAGGTAAAAATAAAATAGAAATAACTAGGAGGAAAAGGTGTAAGACTAAAGACAACTTAAAAGAAGTTGTGCTAAAAGATCTCCACAATATATATTCAACATCTTTAACATCTCATGTAATACTCAACATGAATGAAAGGAGAAAAATGATTCATAAAGCTAATTCCAAAGTGCTCGAATAAAGTGGCCAAGGATGATGATGGTTGATGATGATTGAAAGTAACTTTAGTTATTTTTTTCAGTAACATGAATAAAATGTTATTGGGAGGTTAGGATCACATACAATTTTTGAGATGACTCCCCACAACTAGTCAAGCACTTCTTCTCATTGTGGAATCCTCTGTAGTCACAACCGTTACAAGAACCAAAAGCTTTATAACCAGGCCAGTAACGGCCAATGCTTTCTCCATTTATCCATGCTTGTCCTTTGCCCATGCTACTCATGTCTAAAGCCAATGGTTCATCTCCATCAGGTGAATTGAAGAACGCCTACCAAGTAGAGAAGATATGCAGACAAATTGATGAAATGCAGATGTAACATTTTCAGAATTAGAGAGTTAAAAATGGGCTATGAAAAGTTCTGGGACAAAGCATGAACTTCTTTGTTTTTTTCAGTTCTTCACCTTGTACCAAGTTAATGGCTTCTTCTGAGAAAATTCTCCCCACTCGAAGCAAGAACTTCCAGTAATGGAATGAAGGTTCAATGCCTCACCTTTTAGACCAATCTGCAAGTGAACATGAAAAATGCTGAAGATCTCATGCAAAGTATTAGAGAAGAGTAAACTAATAAGAAGAGATCATGACCTGGTAAGTCCAGTTATGGAATGTGAGATCAAGTTTCCCGGTATTAAGACCACTTAGAGTAACTGGACCAAGTATTCCAACATTCCATGTTTCAAAATGTGTCCCACCATTCTATTAGAAGGGAGAATAACAAATCGAAGCATCAGATTTTCTTTCACTTTCTGTAGCATGGAAAATCTATGCACAAAATAAACTTACTGGGAGACCAACAGCAACGCTTAAAATAGATATTCTGTTGCTTCCTACCCGGAATTTTGCATTCCCATTGTAAGTTAATTTCGGACTTTGTAGACTACCATAAGCAGTCCCTGTCGTAAAGTGAAAAAAAAAAAAATCACTATAACAAACAGGCTATCTCCCAAAAAAGCATTTGTTTTCAAAAGCATAATTAGATACCACTCAGTTCTCCATTAATGAAGACATGCAATGAATGACCAGCTGAAGCGACAGTGAGGAGCAGATACTGTCCATTTTTTAAAAATTCTTCATCCTTACCTATGTCAACACTGCAAACATGAGAACTATTACATGCAAAAAGAGGAAATTCTCCATTCCAGAACAAAAATAGAATTTAGAGTTCATTCAAATTTTAGATGTCTTATGTTTGCTACTCACAATGTTGTGTACCATAGGTAGTCTGTGCTATCCCTTGTAACATTTAACTGCTCCAACAAACCTTGCATCATAAATGAGCTTTTTGGGATAGAGTTGCTATCTTCAGTATAAGAGTTCCAAGAAAAGCCTCCAATGGAAGCAATCATTTTCATCTCTGAACGTTGGATTCTGACCTGTATATGAAGATACAAGAAAAATAATAATCTAAACATGTAATGTTCTGGTGTGTGATAGTAAATACTTGAGTTCGCAAGTAATCCCAAGGGGAATACTTGAGTTCGCAAGAAAACCTATCACTAATTGGCAAAAACAGCAAGAATAACGTAAAATCGGGACAAAAATCAGCCACAAGACGTTGTATTGCAACAAGGAAATCAAAGCCAAACGTACACGAAGCAAGATACAAGTGATCCTCAATTCGAGAGGAGGATCGTTCTCTCCCAATCTCTAGACAAAGAAATCTAGAGCCAAAACACCAAAGAACACTAAGAGAAACTCAAACTAAGCATAACCCTAACCCTAAACAAACCATCATATTAATACAATATTTTTTTAATAATTCAAACATCCATCATTCAAATTTTCACCCTAGCCGCCCAAATCACTCTCCCCCAATTGCTCCAAGTGGGGTCCACACATGTGGGCGGCAAGCTTCAAAGGAGGCGGACCTTTTCTGCCTCCTGTATAAGTGAGCCGGTCGTTGGGCCGGCTGGGCAGGTTCATGATGAACCGGCCTATCAGAGTGCGTTATGGTAGAGATGAAGATGAGTTATGTTGTATATATAGGTGAAATAAAGTATAATATTACTTCGATTAAGGTAGAATATAAGGAAATGTGCATAAAACATTGCTATGTTACTACTTAAATGTAATTGGTTAAGTTGGAACCATCTTAAAGCTTCATAACATGGAATTATATTTGTAGGACACAAATAGAATGTGAAACATGAAATTCTCAGAGATTTTGATTACCTTAGCAGTGTTATAAGCTTCAGTTGTACAGTTAGGAAGAATGCTGATGGACCAAGGAGGAAGATCATATTTCAATCCATTGAATATTATTGTGGAATTAGACTCAGTGTCATTGTTGGTAAGAAAAGCTGCGCAATCTCCAGATTTTGATCTAAATACATATATCTGCATTGAAAATACTCCCATCTGTAAGATTTACTTTTAGAAAATTTTTATGCATCTATAACTCAAAAGAAGATGTGGCATGCAGACGCTAGACCTGTTGATCAAGTCCATGTGAAGTTGCATTGGGATCACTAGAGACCAAAGCCTTCTCACAAGACTTTATTGCTTGATGCAGTCCCTTCAAATGACCCCATTTTGGCTGCCTAAGAAGGCCTAAATTTCACAACATAAATTTCAAAGCAGAATATAACAATTGCGCAACAAATGCAAGTTACATAAATACTTGAAAATGATTAGAAGGATTAAAGAATGCCCGCCAGTTAGAAACTAAAGATACAAGCAAATTGTCTGTGCAAATGTGCAAGGGTTAATTTAAATTGAATTTGTAATAAAAATTAGGAGCACAATGTATATGCAAACACTTATAATTAAATAAAAAAGAAAGAAAAAGTTTGTTATTCCCATGATTATGTGGATTATATTCAAAATTTAAGAAGATTAAAAAAGCATTGATTATAATACGGTGCAGCTAAATGTGCAATAGAAACTTAATAAATAAGCACATAAATATTTTTATGTAATTGCTTTAACTCTGTATAAGATAAATTATTTGCAAACATATTATTGTTTTTTCTCACTAAGCTAAAGGCATCTCTTTTCTTAGGCTTCATTTGGGACAGCTTTGCTTACTATTCTTATAGCAGCTTTTTAGTAGAAAATTTTTTGTACTAAAAAGCTTTTTTAGAAAGTAGTAAGAAAGCCGTCCCAAATGAAGCCTTACAAGATTTGAAAAAGCTAAAATTCATATAATTATCAACTGCACATTTTTTGCAATTTAGCCCACCACCCATCTTTAAGTTGTTTTCCTTCAGAGAAGAGCCTTCTCCTATTTTTAACCAGTTTAGTTTCAGACATAATCAACCAATGTAAATTAAAACTATTAATTAGACCGGCTTTTATATAATAATCCTTCAAATGATCTCTTTAGACTTTGGGTACTACGAGTTGTTGTATTTCAAAGATGCTTAATTGGTTAGAAGTAGAAGGAAATGCTAACAGTAAACTTTTTTATTTTGGTTTTTTTCATCAAATTTGAATGAATTATGAAAAATAATAGCATAACAAATCTAAATGGTGAAAAAAAAAATTTATAGATTAATTAGTAATTTATTAAATACCTTGTATATCAAAATTAAGAAAAGGGATAGTAATTTTTATTTTTAAAATAAATGCAATTTTCTTTCAACTAAAGGGGATAGTAATTATGAAATATCTTATATCTATAATACCAAAACATTTATTTTAATTGATAAACAAATACCAAAATAATTTATAAATAAAAGCCATGCAATGACTAAAATATTCAAAAATAATACAAATCAAATGAGACTTAAATTAAAATTATAAATATAATAGAAAAATATCAAATTGGATAAAAAATAAGAAGGCTTAAAAATGTAAATAATATCAATTTCATTGATCGATATTACAATTCTATTTTGCACGTTTCAATTCCATAGAGTTATGTAATTAGAGCCACATGTGGCGTGGTAGCTGATTAAGATCACAGCAAGACTAGGGAAAACAACGAAAGGGATAACTGAAAATATTTTCATGAGAATTCTACAACTACAGATTGTTTTAAGTGTATATCTCATAAGTTATACAAAGTCTATCCCATATGTCCTTTCCACTTTTATAAGTGAAAACCCGCATGTAATCTTCAAATTTTAAAGCACAGAAGAAACTATTTAAACATTTAGTATTTAGTTGTGCTAAGTCACATTCTTCTATAGTCCAGTCAGCAAAAGGTGTTTCTATCCTAACTCCATCAACTAATCTAATTGGTTTTGTATAACCTTCCTGGACTAAGATCCACATACGATAATCAAGTGACTGTAAGAAAGTAGACATGCATGTTTTTCAAAAATAAAAAGGTATATTGTCAAACAGTGGAGGTCTAGTAATAGAGTAACCCTCAGGTGTATTTTGGTTTCCAAATGTAACCATCTATGTTAATCAAAAAGTAGTTTAAACTTATGATTTTGAAACCTGGCTCTGATACCACTTGTTGAGTCTAGTGAATAGGTTGTTAAACCAAAGTTAATGTCCCAAGGCTACCAAGAGGGGGGGGGGGTGAATTGGTATTTTTAAAAAATTGTCCCTCTTTGAAATGAGTTGAACCGAAAATAAACTTTAATGAATTTATATAAATTTTTTTTTAACCACAACTTTTTAAACAGAAAAATACAGAAAGTTAAAAGTAGTGAAATAAACGACACAAGATTTATAGTGGTTCGGTCTAAACCAGACCTACATCCACTCCCCAGAGGCATCCTCTGAGTATTGCACTAATACCAATAGTGTCTCTCCTTTTGCACCCACAGCAAGACGGAGAAGCCTTTACAAACACACTTTTCACCACTACCCGGTGCGGCAGAGAACCGTTGTCCTTTTACACTATCCCTAATGTTAGCAGAGAACCATCATCCTTTTACACTCTCCTAGTGTAGGCAGAGAACCCTTCATCCTTTCACACTCTTCTAGTGTGGGCAGAGAACCCTTTGTCCTTTCACACTCTCCTAGAGTGGACAGAGAACCCTTCATCCTTTCACACTCTTCTTGTGTGGGTAGAGAACCCGATCTCCTTGACAAATCTTCTCACAAGAAATCTATAATGAAGAAAGAAAAAGAGTGAAGTAATCTCAAATCACAAATAGGAACTCTTACCTTTGAACACCAAGCGAAGCCTTCACACTCCAGTGGTAGAAATCCTTCATTGAATGCTCTCTCTCACTCTCTCCTTGATTCTTCTTTCAATAGGCATGAAGATCAATGAGCAAAAAGATTAGGTGGTAGTCTAATTTGGACTATATATACAAAATACAAGAAAAACTGCCCAAAAACTGCAAGTTTTCAATTCTGTACGGAGTAGATCGTCCCGTACGATTGTGGATCATCCCGAACGATTTTACTTAAAGTGTCAAAAATGATCCTAATGTATATTGGTACGAACTATGTTCGTACATGCTCATTGTCCTGTACGAACTAGGTTCGTTTGGTACGAAACAATTATTTCATAGGTCGGTTCTCAAAATTTTACAGGACGTAACCAACTGGGCTAAGTCAGTTCAGTTCGTTCTGGATGAACGTGTTTTATCCTGGGACAATTTTATACAGAGAGTTTCGTCCAGGGACGAAGGTTTATTTTTTCCTGTACGATCTCAAACAGAGTGTTTTGTCCAGGGATGAAGGTTCATTTCATCCTGTACAATCTCAAACAGAGAGTTTCGTCTAGGTACGAACCATGCTTTTCGTATGGATGAACACTGCAAGGCGATAATCCAGAGAAGTTCATCCCCGGATGAATACAAAATTCGTTATGGACGATTAGGACTTAGAAAAATTTTCTCCCCGCCTGTTCTATCCATTGCTCTCCCTAGGGGTTAATTAACATAATCGTCCCGTACGATTAGTTCACAAAAATTGTTCCCCCAAGAGTGTGTGTTGTGATTTTTCACTCAATTACAATCACTCCCTCTCATTTCAAAACTTATAATTTACAAATGAATATTTTCTAAATTTGATTTGAAGTCTTCATCGCTTGGAGTTGATTTTCCTGAAATGTTAGTACACACTAGAGCAAAAACAAATCTTCCAAAAAGTGTTAGGAGATATATAAAATAATAATATTTGAAATCATCAAAATAATACAAGTTGCAAGAATGTAAAACATGCAAATAGCAACTCTCTCTACACCTTTCTTGGAGCAAACTTTGTGAAACCCCTCACCAGCTCTGCATCAAAAGATCCTCTCTCTCTCTCCCTTATTCTCCATCTCTGCTTGGCTCTCTTAGGTCAGGGCAGAAACAAAAGACCTCTTGAGAAAACAATATATCTTTTAAACAAGGGCTCCAAATTAGTCCTAATTAGCAACTAATCATCAAAGATCATCCAGGATGATCGACCGATCATCTTATATGATTAGTTAAATCAGCCAGGATGATTTGGAAGAGTCTGGATGATTAGAAGGTTCATTTGCTCAGATCATCCAGGATGATAACCTATCATCCTATACAATTAGTTCAAGCTATTAAATATCATTAAGACCATCACTCTGGATAAAAGTCTGGATGATGAAAAAATAATTAGATTGTCCGGACCGATTAGTACAAAATAATGAATATCATCCAGATCATCACTCTAAATGGATGTCTAGACGGTATAAAAATAACATGATCATCTAGGCTGATCTAATGATCATCCCAGACAATTAGTTCAATTTAGTACATATCATCCAGAGCATTGCCCTGAATGGAACCAGGCCCATGTTTGATCATCCAGAAGGAACTAATGTTTGTGAACTGATCGTCCCGATCATTCTTGCAATCATTTAGGATGATATGGTCAAACAATCAAACATTAATTGCTTTCATTAATTACAAGATTAATTTAGGCATAACTGCACTATATCATCCTGGACAACATCCAAAAATAAAAGATACCTAAGTAGATCTGGCGGCTGATTCTTTCTAATTTGAGCCTATTGTCACGGTCGATGCTAATATCATCCAGAATAATTTGCTTAATTATAGCTGCCTTAACCAGGATGCCCTAATTAGGGTTTCTATTTTTAACTGATCATCCAGTATAATTTTCAAATTGTCATGGATAATGTGATCAAAATAAAAACTCTAACAATCAGACATAAATTTTCCCCCCAGTGTATGTGTGCAAGATTACTTAGTATCAGGACCCACAATGTTATAATGGACTCAAGAAAAGGTAAAAGACATTTGTCGTATAATACAAATTGACTCAGTCCTAAACCACCCAATCTTGAGCTGGTTCAATTTGTAGTTTGATCTTATGGACTTGAAATGTTAGTAGACAAGACAGTCGTAGAGAAATAGAAATGTTTGATATCATCAAAATTATATTTCCTGAAATTATATTCGTAACACTTTCCTAACCAGATAATCTAAAGGCCTTTATTTAATGTGACCAAACCATCTAAGCCAACTCTCTCTAATATTATCTTCCACCGAAACTACTCCAACCTTTTCATGTATATACTGATTTTATATCCTATCTCTAAGGGTAATGTCACTCATCTACTTGAGAATCCTCATCTCTGTAACACTTAACTTAGTTTTATGTTTATCTTCTAATGCCCAACATTTAGCACATTAAAGCATTATAGGTCTCACCACCATCTTATAGAATTTTCCTTTAAGTTTGAGGGGCACTTTTCTATCACATAACAAGCCCAATGCATTCCTCCACTTCAATCATCCAACATGAATTATGTTGATAATATCCCCACCTTTTTCACCATCATTTTGAATAATAGATCTATGATATTTAAAACGTGCGCTCTTATTAATGATTTGATCACCCAAAGTCACAATTCCCTCACTAGATCTATTGCTACTAAAATTACACTCCATACATTCAGTTTTAGATTTACTCAAGCAAAAACTTTTATACTCTAAGGTTGACCTCCATAATCAAGTTTACCTTTAAATCCCTCTGTACTCTTATCAACAAGAAGAATATCATCAGCAAAAAGCATACACCAAGGAACATCCTCTTGCAAATATCTAGAGAGAATATCCATGACTAAAGTAAAAAGATATGCATAAGTCTAATTGTTGATGAAATCCAACTGAAATAGGAAAATAGTTTGTAAAAACATCATATGTTTGAACACAAGTATTAGCTCCTCCATACATATCTTTAATGATTTGAATGAAAGCGTTATTAACTCCTTTCTTTTCAAGAACTCTCCATAACACTTCTATTAGAACTTTATCATATACTTTCTCTAAATCAATAAATTTCATATCTAGATCCTCTTTATTTTCCCTATATTTCTCCATCAAACCTCTCAATAAATGCATGGATTCCATAATAGACCTACCCAGTATGAATCCAAATTTATTTTGAGAAATATTAGCATCATGCGGTATCCTATGCTCCATAACTCACTCCTATAGTTTTTTAAAGCTTGACATTTTAACTTAATTCTTTTATAATTAACTCAATCTTGTGCATCACCTTTATTCATAAAAATAGAAACTAAAACACTCATTCTTCACTCATCTAGCATCTTTTTAGACTTCAAAATAGTATTAAAAAGTTTAGTAAGTTATGAAATTTCATCATCTTCTAAGCTTTTCCACACCTCTATTTGAATATCATTAGGCCCAACAGCTATTCTACTCTTCATTTTCCTTAAATCATCCCTAATTTCAGTTTACTAATAAGTAAAAAATAATTATTTTCATTTATGGTGTTAAGTTCATTTAAATCAATCATATTTTCACATTCTTCATTAAAAAGTTTAGCAAAGTATCTCATCCATCTTTATTGAATATCATTTTATAAAAAAAAATGATTTTTTAATCTTCATCCTTAATACACTACACTTGAATTAAAACCTTAGTACTCCTATCTCTTTGTTTGGCTATCTTATACATATATCTCTCTATATTTCTCCATCAAACCTCTCAATAAATATATGGCTTCCATAGTAGACCTACTCGGCATGAATCCAAATTGATTTTGAGAAACATTAGTATCACGCTGCAACCTACGCTCCACTACTCGCTATCATAGTTTTGAAGTATGACACATTAATTTAGTTCCTCTATAATTTGCACAATCCTATGCTTCACCTTTATTCTTAAAAATATGAATTAACACACTCATTTTCCACTCATATAGAATCTTTTTATTCTTCAAAACGTTATCAAAAAGTTTAGTAATGTATGAAATTCCTTCACCTCCTAAGCATTTCCACACCTCTATTGGAATATCTTGTAGTCCAAATAGCTTTTCCACACTTCATTTTGTTTAAAGCATCTCTAACTTAGATTTTACTAATATGCCAATAAAAACAAAATTCTTTATTATTTTTTAGGGTGTTTAGGTCACTAAAGTCAATCATATTTTCACATTCTTCATTAAAAAGTTTAGTAAAATATCTCATCCACCTTTGTTGAATATCATCTTTTAAGAAAATTTCTTTTTGATCTTCATCCTTAATACATTTCACATGAACTAAGTATAGTGGAAACGATAGGTGATGTTGAGATTCACAATGAAACTTATATGTCAGGTGATGTTTTCTATGAGGAAAGAGAAATGCCTCTTCCTAAGAGGAATTCAGGTATGAGTAATGATAATAATTTTTCTTTGAATACTAATTATAATAGTGATGCTTTTACTAATAATGAGGATATGGACATGTTGGCTAAATGTTCTTCTAGAGATGATAATGATACAAGTTTTACTAAGGGACGAGGTAGGAGAGGCAGGAAGCCTAAAGCTATTGTTATATAAACTCCTCGAAACACCCGATCTCTCACTTTGCATTAATATTATTTTTATGTTTAATGCTATTATTTGGAATGTTAGGGGTATTGGCTATCCCTCTTCTAAAATTAGAGTTAAAAACTTATGTCGTATCCATAATGTTTCGCTTTTTGTTTTGCTTGAGCCTCTTATACATTCTAATAAGTTACTTAGTACTGCTAAATTTTTGGTAAACATGCTTTATTTAATGTTTCTAATAAAATTTGTGTTTTTTGGAAATATTATGTTAGGGTTGACATTATTGGTGATTTTAATCAAGTTATTCATTGCAATATTGTTAGTTCTAATTTGCAATGTTATGCTTCCTTTGTTTATGATGCTTATTCTAGATATACTAGAAAGATTTTATGGGACTAAATATTTTAGTTTCAGAATATTTGTTCTCTTCCTTGGCTTGTTCGAGGAGAATTTAATACCATTACTAACCCATCTAAGCGTATATGAGGCTCTCTCTATATATCATTCTATGGAGGATTTTAATAACATGATTATGGATTATAATCTTATTGATATTGGCTTTTTTGATGATAATTTTACTTGGCATCGTGAAAATTTATGATAAAGATTAGATCATGTCTTATGTAATGATTTTTGGTTGCATTCTTTTGATTATACTAACTCTGATCATCTGAGCAGGACCCTCTCAGATCACTCTCATCTTTTCATTAAAATTAAACCTAGATTGAAAGATATGCCTTCTCAATTTAGGTTTCAAAACATATGGTTGCTTCAAGATAATTTTATGAACATGGTGAAGGATAACTAGATTGCCCCTTACATCCAGATAATAATATTTCTGGTATACAAAGATTATGGTACAAACTAAAAGACTTAAGTTTGTTTTGAACTGGTGGAATCATAATGTGTTTATGAATAATTTTTCTAACCTTTTAATTGCAGAGGATAAATTTAAATGCTAGGAATCTCAATGCCAAATATTTCCTTCTTAGGCTAATTTCTATCTTTTGATGGAGGCTAAAGATGAGCTTTACAAATTACAAGCTCAAGAGGTAATGTTTTGAAGCAGAAAGTGGCTCTTAAACATCTTATTGAAGGGGACAATAATACAAATATTTCCACACTTTAGTTAAGAGGAAGTGCAACATTAATGGTATTCATGAAATTCAGCGGGATAATGGTTCTATTACTAAAGATGACACTGAAATTGCTAGTTTAGCCATTCAACATTTTCAAAATCACCTAAATAAAAATTTTGATTCTTCTACTATTCATAATCCTAATATTACTCCATCTCTTATTTCTCATGAGAATAATGTTTTCCTATCTAAACCCCCTTCGTTGGAGGAAGTTAAAGATACTTTTTTTGGTATATCATTGGTAATGATTTATTTTCTATTGTTCTAGATTTTTTTTATGGTAATTCTATACCTAAATTTTTGACTATTACTTTTATTGTGCTTATTCCTAAAAATAATTCTGCCTCTACTTGGAATGATTTTAGGCCTATTAGTCTTTGCACCTTTTATTATAAGTTGATCTCTAAAATTATGATAAATCGCTTATCTACATTTTTGCCTAAACTAATTTCTCCTTTCCAAATGGGTTTTGTTAAAGGTCGTGCCATTGTTGGTAACATTCTTTTGGCTCAGGAGTTTTTTCATGATTTAGATGCCAAATTGAGAGGTGGTAATAAGATTTTGAAACTAGATATTGCCAAGGCTTATGATAATATCAATTGGAATTTTCTTTATGATATTGCGAAGTTATTTGGTTTTGACTTTAAGTTTATCAATCTCATTAAGCTATGTATTGAAAATCCTTGTTTCTCTATCATTGTTCATGGTAAATCTAATGGTTTCTTTAAGGCTTCTCATGATCTGAGACAAGGTGATCTAATTTCTCTGGCCCTTTTTATTATTGCAGCTGATTACCATTCTAGAGGTCTGGCTTATCTCTTTGAAAAGTCTCCCAGCTTATATTTTAAAACTTTTGGTGGTTTTCATATATCTCACTTATGCTTTACGGATGACTTTATTATTTTTACTAATGCCTCGTTAAATAGGATTAGTAAATTATTAAAGTTGTTTAAACAATTTGAAAATGAGAGTGGCTTGGTTAATCATAATAAATGTGTCATAATTTTTGCTAAGAAAGTTCCTTCGGATTGCATTATGGCTATTAAAAACTTAACTGGTTTCAATCATATTGGTTTACCCTTAAAATACCTTGGTGTGCCTCTTTATAAGGGTAGGAAAAAATCTTTTTTTTTTTAATGATTTAATTTTGGTTGTGCAAAATAAACCTTTACCTTGGGATTCCAACTTTCTTTGTTTTGGTGGTAGATTAACTCTTATTAAAAGTTTTCTTTGATCTATCCCTATTTATAGCTTACAAACTTTACTTCCTACTCAGGCCGTGTGTAACAGGCTTGAGAAAATTATTAATAAATTCTTTTGGAAAGGGACTAGTAGTAGTTCTAAAATTCATTGGTCTTCCTGGAATAAATGTTGTGGCACTTTGGATGAAGGGGCTCTGGGTTGTAGGTCTTTGAAGGGTTTGGCTTTGTCTTTTTCTTTTAAATTATGGTATAATTTTAATGCTAATGTGAGCCTTTCGGCTAATTTTATGAATGTGAAGTATTGTGGGGAGAAGCACCCCACCATGTGATATTTTAGTAAATGTAACTCTAAAGTTCGGCAACATCTTTGTAAAGTTAAATGGGTGATTGAGCCATATATCTGTTGGGGCCTGGGTAGTGGTAATATTTTCCTTTAACAAGATCATTGGTTGGGTGGTAATTCCATTGATTCTATTTTTAATACTTCTTCTAATGCTTCTATGAAGGTTAATTATTTTTTCATGGATAATGGTTGGGATATTGAGGAACTCTCTAATGTGTTACCTAATTTTATTGTTCAACAAATTTTGTAGATCCCTTTAAATGTGAACACTCTTGATGTTCAGATTTGTGGCTTAAATAGAGACAGTAAATTTTGTTTAAAGGGTGCCTAGCATTCCTTTAGAACTATGAAAGAATCTTCTAACATTTTCAAAATGTTATGGCATCATAATATTCCTTCTATGGTTTCTATTTTTATTTGACGGCTTTTAAATAATTCCATCCCTACTGATGACAATTTGATGAAATGTGGTTTCATTCTTCCTTCTAAATGCCAATGTTGTTATCATTTGGATAATATGCACCATTTTTTTTGTCTCTGGTCCCTATGTTGTTAAGGCCTGGATTTATTTTGAGGATATTTTGCAATTAAATTGCTTTAATACTAATGTTTCTATTTATGCTTTATTGAATTGATGGTTTGTTAATTTAAAAGGTCATATCAGGAGTGTAATCTCTTCTCTTATCCTTTGGTTTTTATGGTTGATTAGGAATAATTCCTGCTATAACGGTGTGGTTATGAATCATCATAGGATTATCCAAAATTTGAAAGATAAAAATTAGGTACCTTTTTCTGCTAAGAACTTCAATAAGTATCACACTACTACTATTGATTTTTGGATTAATCTTGAAAGGGATAATAGTCAAAAGTTACCCAGAAGTATTCTTTAGCTTAAACCTATGGATAATTTTTTAAAGTTAAATGTGGATGGTGTTTTCAACATGTCTATGGCTGGCTATGGTGGAGTCATCAAGGACTCTGAGAGTAATTGCATTATTGGATTTATGGGTCCTATTTACAATGGTGATGTTATGACTGCTACTATTTTTGCTATCCTCTACGGTTTAAGGCTGTGTTTCTCTCTTGACTACATTAATATTATGGTGGAAGTTAGCTCTTCTTATTACTTCCAGTCCTTTATCTTAAGGAATGATAATAATTATTCTTCTAATTTGTTTTACATGAGGAGGGATATTCAGATGGTCCTGAGCATGCTTAATTCTTCATTTTTTTTCTATTGAGGGGAATAAAAATGCTTGTGCTAAAGCAATGGCTAGATGGGGTTGTGCTTTGGACTCTATGAAGGATTTTTGTGGTTCTAATTTTCCACTTCTGGTTAGGAGCCTATTAAAACTAAACAAACATTGTGTTCCTTATGTTAATTTTTAAGGTGGTGGTGGATGCTATTTTTTAGTGGTATTGCTGCTTTTTCCTTAGGGGCTTCCTTGGTTGGTTGGTTAGTTGTTTCTTTTATTGGTTTTCCTAGGTTTTTGGTTTCTCTACCCTTGCTAAAGCTTTTTACTGCTAGTTTTTCCACAACTTGTTATTTTGGGGTAGCTATGTGTTTCTGGCTGGGGTCTTCCATTATTTTTATCTTTGGATTCTTTTATGGGTTTAGATGTTTAAGTGTTTCTCTCATTTAGATGATGGTGGTGTGATGTTGGGCTTTGCTATTTCTATATGGGATTTATGTTGCCTGGAGGGTCTGCTGGTTTTTCACTCTTGGATGTTTAAGTTTTCCTCTCATTTAGCTCATGGTGATATGTTGTTGGACACAATTTTTCTGTTTGGGCTTTGTGATGCATGGATGGTCTGCTCTTATTGATCTTAGATCCTCTGGTTTGTTCTTAGCCAGCTCTTATAGATCTACTTCTTGGGTTGTATAATTGGTTTATTAACTAATGGATGATTATGCAGTATACATGTTGACCGGTTTGTCTTAACTTTGGGGGTAATTATGACATTTATTGCTACGATTCCCATTTTTTGTTCTATTTTTACTGTTGTTATTGTGTCTCTCTCTCTTTTACATTATTTTACATAATGTTTTCCTTGCAGGTAATCCTGTTGTTGAGCGGAGAAAGAGGATTGTGGATCAGGCTATTAATTTATGTACATTTATGATTTTTGGGTGCTCGCTCTTGTGCATCATAGAATGTACCTAAGATATTGTGTACTTTTGCTTAGTAGGGAACCCGAGCTTGTAGGTTTTTTTATTTTTAATTTTGTAGCTCTTAGGAGAAGTAGAGAGCTTGAGTTTCCTTTAAGGACCTTATAATCGTGTTTTATATTAATGCGTTGGCCCCTTTGTGGGTTTCTCCTAAAAAAAATGAACTAGATGTTTACTCTTCCTATCTCTTTGTTTGGCTAACTTACATATATCTTTCTCCCTCCTTAGTATCTAATCTATTATATAAATTATTAAAAGCTAAAATCTTTGCATCGTATGTTGCTTTCTTAGATTCCTTATGTTCCTCATTATAACTTTTTGAATTATCATAATTTTTATATTTAAACCAATTTTTATAACAAATATTCTTATTTTTTATCTTTTCTTGGACATTTGGATTCCACCATCAACTATTTTTACTATTAGGAGATTTCCCACTAATACTCCAAGCACTTCTTTTATAATATTCTTAATATCACTAGACATTTTTTTCCACATAACATTAGCATTCTCATGCATAGAAAAAATCTTCCACATAGAAAAATCTAATATGGTATTACCACCTTCATTAGTCGTTTCAAACTCATAGCCATCATGAATGCTTTTAAAATCATCCACCTCTCTATCAACGTGTCAATTTAAATCTCCTTCAATAAAAAGTCTTTCTTCAAGAAGTATCTTTTGTATTAATTATTCTAAGTCATTGCAAAAGTTTAATTTGAACCCACATATAAACCTACTTGAGGAGCATAAGCACTTATAATATTAACAATCTTAGCATCTACACTGCACCAGGGCACCGGTGTAGCGGCCCTTGCACACTTATCGCTGTATTCAAGGCCTTCAATGTTTTGCTTCTAGGAGACACTCTAACATTAATATAATTTTTTAAAGGATTCATGTCATAATTATTTGACAAATTTTGTGCTTGTTGTTGACCACCTAAGAAAAAATAACCCTTACTATTTATAAATGTGACTAGCACTACTGCATTGTGATGGACATTGATGCAACACTAAAAATAGAACTAAATGAAAAACCTTCAAAAAGATTAAATGTTGTAGTGGTATGAGAGATGAGGCATTGTGGCACAAAAATGGGTATCAAGATGACATTTTTTTAACCAAATAAATGCAATGGTGTTAGACACATATGAGCGTAATGATGCTTAGAAAACACCACCACCATGGCACTTTAACTTCTAATTATGGTTTTTAACCTAATACTAAAGTGTTGTAGGCAATTCTATGGCACTCCAAAAATATTCATAAAAAAAGAAGTTTAGCCATACAACAATGTTGAATATAATGTGTTAGCACTATAGTAGAAATAGATTTGGTGCCACAGTGCTACATAGATTAGCACTGGTGTACTACGTGAGTGAGAGTAGCACTGTGGAACTTAGCTAAATAACATTGCAACATTGCATAATGGTAATTTTCTTGAGGTTTCAATGTTGCAGGACTCAATTTAGATGTTGTAGTGCTAGGGAAGTAAATACTATGATGCTCTAAGACCTCGAGTTGTATTATTGGATTGAATTTGTAGTTTATGTAAATTCTTGAAAAATTAACAAAAAAATATTTTATTCTTAACAATACTTAGTAATTCTCACTTAAAAAACAAATATTATTTATTATACTTTTGTAATAAAAATAATATGAATACATAAATAAATAAAAATACAAATAATAAAACTAAGGCCTAACATCAACAAATTTGGTTTGCCTCCTAAGCAGTTCTAGGTTCATAGTTTTCAGCTAAATGTGCCTAAATATATCATTTTAGTTGGGAAGTGTAACTACAACTCATCAATTTTTCCAAGCTAAAATCCTCCCCTCTCTCTATTGGGTTAACTTCAGTATTACTAGGCAAGGGGCCATAGGGTCTACTACTAAAAGAATTTGAAAGTTATTCTAATCGATTTTCCATGTTTTTAATTGAAACCACTTGGCTTTGTAATTGGGTTTTTTCAATTTAAATTACTAACTTCTCCAAATGTGTCTTATTATCTCTACATAAATTGTCCTGATTAAAACCCTAGTGATAAGAAGGTTTTGGGTTAATACATGTTGTTGAGGATTATTCCATCTTCCTCCAAAATTAGATTGACACACATTCTACTAATTATTTCCAACATTATATTTAATGTAGCTAAAATTAGGATAATTCAAATAACTTGGATTATATATATTATAATAGGGATTATTTTATCTTCCAATTAAATTTATATTTTCAATTTGTTGAGCACTATTCTTACCAAGAGTATTTAAATCATGCTCATCCAAATGCATAGCTAATCCAGATCCTAAATTAACTCTAATGTTAAACAACCTCTTAGCCATGGATGCTACATGAGGTATCAAAATCAGCAAAGAATCCAACTCATAAACACTTATTACTCTCTATAGATTCACCCTATCAAAAGGCCACTGGAAATTATTTATTATTATATCCTCTATCAAGGCATAAGCCTCTTCAAAAAGCTTTTACAATAAAGAACCTCCAACTATAAAATCAATAATTGAATTAAGGGATCCTACAATCCCATTATAAAAGGTTTGATTCACAAACCAATAAGGCAAAGCATGATGAGCAAACTTTTTAAGTAGTTCCTTAAAACTTTCCCAACTCTCTTAAATTCTCTCTCCTCCAAACTAGAAAAAAGATGTTATATTAATGCTAAGCTTAGCTATTTTAGAAGTGTAAATACCTAGCTAGGAATTTATGCACCAACTCATTACAAGTATTTATAGAGCCTGGGGGAATGAATTTATTCACATGTTAACTTTTTCTCTTAACAAAAATGGAAGCAAATGAAGTCTGATAGCATCATCACTAACCCTATTATACTTAAATGTTACATAGATTTCTAAAAATCTAGCTATGTGGGTTAGGATCCTTAATAGAAGTTCCTTCAAATTGGGAATATTGAACCATCTGAATAATGGTAGGTTTTAGCTTAACATTATTGGCTTGGATAGATTAGTTAATACTCTGATGAATTCCATCTATAATGGGATTAGTATATTCCCCAAGATGTGTTGGATGGTCTTGATCTTAATTAGGTTAAGTTATTCCTAATGATACAATCTTTTCATATTTTCTAATTTTTATAAATGTCCTATCAATCTCTAAACAAAAAACAAAGGGCTCCTTACTAGATATACTAGACATACACCAATCACATAAGAGTGAAAAGAAAATAATTTAAATAAAACTTAAAAAAAAAAATTCTTTTTTCAAATTTTAAACACAAAATAATTAAACAAGACATGATATACATGATATAAGTAAGATTAAATATGTAGATCTTATAGAGAAAATTTGCATGATAACATTTTACCTCCCTAGCAATGATGCTAATAACCTGATGGGGGCATGCACAAAAATTCATAAAATAATCAGGTGGACATCAATTATGCTTAGGTTTTATTTGATATAAATGCCTTCAAAATAATACGAGTGCACGTGTAGATCAAGTAATAAAGGAGATATGATATGGTGTCAATCCCACATGGAAGTCACATACTACCATTTTAATACACCTATTTTTTCTAATACTCCTCTATTAAGGAGATAAATCACAGTATGTTTTAACTCTATATATATCCATTATATAAATCAAATTAAGAATGGGGGACATTAAAAATATACATTAATTCATTAAAGTAAAAAAGTCTACATTACTAATTATTAAGGCCTCACATCATTATTCCAAAACTAAGAGTTTAGCTATCTATTAAAATAAAATAAAATAAATTTAATTATTTACTCCTAAAAGAAGGTATGAAGAGAAAAGTGTAAATAAATATTCCTCGAATAGTATAGCTTACCTCTCTACACTCCTTTCCTCTATGAGTGTCTGGTTCCTTAAAACAAGGTAGGCCAACCGCTCTAGTTGTTATATCAATCACAAACCAATAAGGGGCTCTATGATTAGGCGCTCAGGACTCACTTGAGTGGAAGAACCCACTCAAAATATTATGACCCCCTTAAAAATTATAAAATCCCAAAATAAAAAGATTAAAAACCTATTTATATTACGTACATAAATGGGCTCAAGCACCATGGTGCTTAACAGCATGGCATCATGGCATTATAACATGAACTAGTGTCTTAAAGGTGTTAAGTAGGCTCAAGTGTTAGACATATCTAGTGCAACTATTAGGTGACTTGGCATATCATTTGGCTGATTTTATATGGCTCCATATTTCATTAACAACTTTTCCATGACATTATAAAATTTGAGCACTGTTGCACTTAAGTATGTAATTTAGCACTAAGGCATTCTTCTGTTGGATGCTCTTATGCTCAATTTCTTGATACTCTGATGTTGTCTAAGATTTCTTCTCAAACATTTATTTTATCAGCGCGCTTAATTAAATGACATTTTTCTCTAAGATTTGATGTTGCGTTGTCCTTATCTTGTATTGGGGTGTTCTAGATGCTATGACACTAATAGTATGAGTGCTACAACATGGGTTCAACACTTACGAATAGTTCTCAATTTTGTGAGACATTCTTGTACAACTTCAACTAAAAATAATATTTTTACTAAAATTTAAGACAATAAAAGACCACATAGTTTTAACTTAATAGTATATAGAAGATTCTATAGTAATGTGAATTCATCGGTCTAGCCCAATTGCTTCTGGTTTGTGAAATAGTCTGAGGAAGGGTTATTTTAGAAACTTGGGTTAGCCAATTTGGCTAACCCAATTCATCAAATGGAATGGGCCTACTGGGTTGATAGATAAGGTCCCTAGACACCTAATGCAAGTGTTTATTTACTTTAAGTTTATAAGGGTTGGGTTTTGCTCAAAATAACCCTCTTCGATTCACTTTGGTGACCCCAAATTGGCCCAAGGGTTTAGATAGCTATGGTTGATCCTTGGGGACTCAATGGATAGTCTAAAGGAATTTGAGGGCCTTAAATTTACCTATATCACTTAAATTAAAAGAGATGACTTATATGGAAAGCTTGGTCAACCAGGTTTGACTAACATTTGGTCCAATATATTTCAAATTATATTTAAAACTTATTCTAAATGATTGCAAGTTAATCCACAGTCTCCAAGCATTGAATTGCATTTAGGGTTCATTTAGCTAAAGTTTAGGTTCAATGTTGGCTTAGTCAACTAGGGAAAACCACGGTCCACTGATGGCTCATTTAGGTTTATTCATATATGGTTTCATATTTATGAGATTTAGGAAGTTTTCATAGGCTTTAATTGAGTTCATTTGCATGATTCAATTTATATGTTTAAAGTGACCTTTGGATAGTAAAAATGATGAATCTTGATCAAATTGGCTTCATTTGGGTCCCAAACTATAAAGTTCATAGGACTTAAACCATGGGATTAGATTAGAGTTTTAGGGTTTAAGTGTCCATTTGGTTCAAACTTAATCAACCTAGGTTAACCATAATTATCCTATAACCCAAATATATTCAAATCATTATAATAATTATTATGAATATGTTTGTGTGAGTTTCAAAGGTTTCCAAGGTGTTTCAACTAATATGTCATGTTCAGTGACATGAATGATAAATATTTAATGGTTTTGAACCTATGGGAATGCTTTGAATTTTAGGACTTTGGAGTGCATGGAGGCTTAATCAATTTGTCAATGATCAAATATAAATCTAAGGGATTCACCTAAGGTTCTGATCCAATTAAAATTCTCCTAGAAAATGGAAAATCAAATATTCTTTAGGGTTTGAAGTTGAGCTAGATTTTGAAGTTTGAATTTTATGTTTAAATGTGAATAAAGAGTTTGATTGTATTAAAGGATTGAATTTAGTTGAATGTTTTGGAATGATTAGAAGGATAAATTGAGCATGATTGAATCATGATTTAAGATTAAAAAGAGTGAACACTATGACTAATCATAATGTTTGAAATTGATTGGCTGGAATAATTTAGTTTGATTTATTGGTAACCATTGAATGATTAATCATCATTAAATATTTTAATAATGATTGAATGCTTAGGCAATAATGATATAATAACTAAAATTTAATGATTTAATATTAATAACTAGTTGGAGTTTTAATAACTTGAATCACAATGAATAAAGTGGTGTTTTAAAGAAATGACCTCATGCAAAAATGAGGTCAACAAATTGAACCCAAATATTTGTGACCAACTTAAAAGTAAATCACATATTTTGGTGTTGACCACAGTAATAAACATAATCCAAAAAGATTTAATTGATAAATACTTTAAAGGGAATTATCTTAAGTATGTGGATTTAGTCTGGCAATATTCAATATACAAGTCATCTGAACCATATATAATTAAGCTACAAAATTGCTTGAATTGGAGACATGTCCCTAACAAGTAAATTTTTGGTGGATGTTCAAATGGAAATGTTTTAATAGTTGAACCTTCATTTTACCAAATTGAAATAGTGAAGAGTAATGACAAAATTCTCACTTGACCATACTAAAAAGTGAGAATGAATAAAAGAAAGATTTAATATCACATTAAAATAGTGATATAAGATGATCTGAGACTCACCTGACTAAACTGAATTCTTGATAATGAATCAAAGGAAGATTAAAATACACCTATACATATCAAAATAACAAAAAAATGATTTAGAAATATCTAAGGAATTCCTGACCATATCAAAATGGTAAGACGAAAGATTAAAAAAAGTCTAGCATTCACCTGACCATATTAAAATAATGAAAGAGGATAAAGTAATACTCACGTGACTACATTGAAATAGTGAGTAAATAGATTTATACCAAAATGGGAGGTTGTTCCAAGACATGCAAATTTATGGTGTTCGAATGAAAGGTTATTCTTAAATGGATAGAATTATGAAAATCAAAATGGGATGTTCCTCCCAAAAATATATATTTAAATTATTAAATTGGGGTAATACCAGGTGTTATATGACATAATTAACCAAAGTTCAAAAGAAAATGATGTTAATGGGGAAACTTATACCAATACTTAAGAAAACATTTTAAGAAAGTGTTGGAGATTTTAAAATCTACAAATTTTAGTATAATTCTTCAGACCTAGTATTATCATCCAAACCTACTTCATTATGAAAACATTAACATATTCAAACACTTTATAAATGTTAGATATTCTTTTATTTATTTAAACTTTTCTTTTATAATAATATCCAATATAGTATCTCTTAAGATACTATAATAGATTTACAGGTAACATTGAAAGATTTCTTCTACAATTTGCCAACTAATAGGATCCTCCTTAATAGACTTTCTTCACCAAGAATGGACCTTCTCAAGTGAATTCAAATTTCCAACCAATCTTTTGATGTGATAAAAGGGGTCTTCATAGAACTAGGACCAAGGCTCCTACTTGGTAGGTTCTTAGCTGAACCATTTTATCAAATGCTTGAATCTTCTTTACTTTATATAACTCAAGGTTCTATTGGAACTGTAATGGCTTATATTCTAAATCTTTAAGCTTTTCCAATATGATTCTGGTATTTTACTCTTTAGTTTTTTTTTTTTTTTTTGTAATTTAATACAACCATGAGAGAACGTATCTTCACCTCTAAAGGTGCTCAAAATAGTAAATCAAATGGCATAAAATGGGTTGGAATTCTATATATGGTTTGATATGACCACAAAGCTTCTCCCAACATTTCATTCCATTGTCATTTTTTTATTATCTAGAATTTTCTTATAAATCAACACTAAATTTTATTGAAGGCCTCAACCAACCCATTTCTTGAGGTTAATAGATCAATGAGTATCTTTAATCTATTTATAATGTCTAATAATTTTTTTTTTTAATGTTTCGAAATGATGGAACAATATTAGATATGATTTTATGAGGGAAACCAAATTGATATATGATATAGTCTTCAAAAAATTTTAAATTATGATAAGCTTTAACCTCTCTTGATGGAAATATATTTTCACATTTCAAGAAGTAAATTAGTGCTACTAGTATAATCTTATCATATCTGGAGGATGGTGAATCTATCGAATAGAGATGATTTTCATACCACAGCTTTAAAATGTCCACAAAGGCAATGATTGGATACATAACATTTGGTGGTAGAAGAAAAACTACACGATGAACTAGACACTGGTGATAATAATGTGCAACATTCACATAGTGATCTATCTCTAATACTCTATAGTATCCTATCCATTTTATCTTTGGTTTCATTTTAGAACTAGACTGGTGAACTCCACATAACTTGGTATATATTTATTTGTTAATACCCTGAGCTCATAATTTTTTTAGATAATATAACCACATTTAATTAAAGGATCTTTGCAACTATATATGTTGTTCAGAGAGAAACTGTGAGTTTTTAGAGAGAGAAATTGTTCGTGGTTTTTGATTTTTTGAATTTTGCGGTTGATTGTGATCGAGTCGTCTTGGTGAGGATGGTGGTTCCGGACCGCCGGTAGCGGTTTGCCGGCGGTAATCCTCCGACTGATATCAATCGCAATGTTCCTCTTAGAGCTGATGATCAATGATCCGTAAAGAATCGTAATGTTTCAATTGATCAAGAACCGTTCAAGGTTTCATCCAATTTGGTGATCAGAGAAGGCTTTAGGCCTCCGAAGAGATTTGAACCAATTGTTGAAGGGAAGGGTAAAGGAATTCTCATTGATCAGAATAATGGAGGGAAGATAATTCCGATCACTCCTGTTGTTACAGAGCAGGCTGTGTCGTCTGATGTTGTTCTGGAAGTTAAGCAATGTATGGAGTTGAATGAACAATAGAAACAAGATCAGGTCTGTAAGAATCTTACGGAGGTGATTGATCAAGATAGAGAAAATTTGGAAGAAGTTATGAAGAGGGATGTTGAATCTATACCAGTTAACAAATTTAACTCGGCATGGAAAAAAATGCAGCATATCAAGTTGAATTTTGATAGTCGTTCTACCTATTTTTCAGATGATGGAATTGCAGTAAAGCTCAATAATGACAAGGAAGTTGCCAATTCTAAGGTTTTAAAGAAGTCTCTGGTTGTCAAGGTGCTGGGATCGAATATACCGTTCTCTGTTTGTAGTCAGGAACTCAGAAGATAATGGGGTAAGCTTGGTAGCTTTCATATTACCACATTGGGATGTAATTGGATGTTGTGTTCGTTTACCACCATGGAATCAATGGAAGAAGTTTTAAGCGGAGGTCCCTGGTATATAGGGAATCATATATTGGTATGGATAGATGGTCATCTTCTTTCTCTACTGATTCGCTTAAGGGTATCTCTTCTCCAGTCTAGATTAGGTTCCCTAGATTACCTCTAAGTTGCTGGGATGAAGAAAATATTCCCATGATCACTTCCATGATTGGAACTCCTATGATGCTTGATGGGAACTCGTTTAAATGGGGCAAAAGAGAGTACGCCTTTTGCTGTGTTAGAATTGATCTAGAAAAGAAACTTCCTAGGGGAGTTTGGATTGAAGGGATTCATGGTAGAACTTTTCAATGAGTTGAATATGAAAAACTTAACTCTCTCTGTTATCACTGTGGTAAAGTTGGACATAGTAAAGATGTCTGTCCTGATGCAGTTGTTGTTCAGGTCAAGGAAAAAATGGTACAAGAACAGGTGGAAGTTTTGAAACGGACAGATGCTGTAAATGAAGATGGTTTAAAGCAACAGGGTGAAGATTATGGACCTTGGATCCATGTTAAATTTAAATACAGAAGAGTCAGAAATACTAAGAGAGGTGGTGGAGCTAGTAGTTTCAATAAACAGATTTTTAAACCTGTTGAATCAAATAAGCAAAATCAAATTGTGGAACAGCATGTTAAAACTACAGAAATAGAAGGAAAGCAGGACAAGTCTTTAACTCCGGGAGAAAATATGAATTCTGAAGGAATTCGGATACAGGATATACCAATTTGGGTGAATAAGTTCCAAGCTTTGGAAGGAGATCTGGAAGAAGGGGAATTAAATGAGAAAGAAAAGATAAGCTGCTGGAGAAGGAAGAACCTCTGAATCAATATGGAAGTGATGTTCACCTGGAAGTTGAAGTCCCAGTTGCTGATCAAGATCTTGAAAATCAAATAACTTCAATTTCAAATTCTGGTAAAGTGAAACTAACCAAGGAATTGAGATCATTGGGACCTATGGAAGCTGATATAAAAAAGAGGAGAGGGATTAAAATAAATAGTAAAATAATGGGGGATTATTCCCCTATTATGTCTTAATGCCCTCACTTATTTTTTGGAATTGTAGGGGGGCAAAAAAGAAGGAGACCTTCCTATATCTTAGAGAGATTGTGAAGGACAATAAAAGTTTTTTCATTGATTTAACTGAAACAAAAATGTCATCGCTTGATGGTAATGACATTAATCAGATTATGGGTAATGATTGGGATTATTTTCATCATCCAGCTATTGGAATCTCGGGTGGAATTATAGTGATGTGGAAGAAGGATACGACTTCCTTTGAAGTCTTGAATCACTCCTCACAACTGGTTATGGGAATTCTTAGTGTCAACAATATGGGTAAATGGAACATTGCTACGGTCTATGGAAGTAATGATGCTTATACTCGTAAGTCCCTTTGCAAACAGCTTGAAGATTGTATGATTGGGGATGATCCAGGGATCATTGGAGGTGATTTCAATTGCATCCTCTCTAAGGAGGATAAGAGAGGGGGAAAGAGATTCCATCTTTCTAATGGTACTAAAGATATGAAGATGTTCTTAATGAACAATGATTTTCATGATATTGGATTTGTGGGTCCAAGTTATACATGGTGCAATAATAAAGAGGGAACTTCCAGAATTTGGGAGAGACTTGATAGGTGTTTGTTAAATTCTACAGCTCTTCAAAGCATCCCAATGGCTAAGGTACGTCACTTGCCTAGTGTTGCTTCGGATCATGCACCTATTGCCATCAGTTTGGTAGAACCGCAAAAGCAGAATTTTGTTGTTTTAAGGTTTGAATATACTTGGAAATCCTATCCGGGCACTTGGAACATCATTTCAAAAGCTTGAAAGAAGATGGATTTTGGTACTAATGCTGAAATCCTCCAAAGGAAGCCGAGAAGATCTTTAAAAGCTCTTTACTATTGGAATAAGAACAAATGCAAAGAACTTAATTCTTATAAAGAAGAATTGAAGAAGGGCATCTTGCAACTTCAGATTGAAGAAACCATAAATGGTGGGTTAACGGCTGATAAATTGAAAACCATGAGGAGTAAAGTCCATGATCTTAATGTGACTTTAAAAAGACTTGCTACTTGGTGGAATCAAAGGGCTAAGATCCGATGGATGCATGATGGAGATATAAATTCTAGATTTTTTCATCAATATGCTTCGGCTAAAAGGAATGGAAACAGGATTTGGCAAATCAAAGATAAACAAGGGATTATTGTTGATGATGTGGAGCAAATTGAAAATGTTTTTTACGATTTTTTTCAGGACAAGTGGACAGCTAGAGGTTGCAACCTGACGGGGTGGCCTTATTTTCCAGAAAATCTGAGAATATCAAAGGAAAATGCCAAGCTGCTTAATGAGGAATTCACAAAAGAAGAGTTGAGCAATGTGGTCTTCAAATAAGGTAATAATAAATCCCCTGGACTTGATTGTATTACTAATTCCTTTTTCAAGTTTTATTGGAAGATTGTGGGAGATGATACTTGGAAAGCCATTGATGAATTTTTTAAAACTGGTATCATGCATAATGAGTGGAAGGATACTCTTCTTGTTCTCATCCCTAAAGTAAAAAATCCTATTATTCCGTCCAACTTTAGGCCTATAAGTTTGTGTCAAACTACTTACAAATTAGTGGCCTCCATGACTGTTAATAGAATGAAGAATTTTATTGGCAATTGTATCACTGAAGAACAAGCTGCTTTCCTTCATGGTAGATCAATGTCCGATCATGTTCTTCTTGATCATGAGGTGTTCCACAAGATGAAAATTTCTAAGAGGAAAAAAGGGTTTATGGCGGTGAAACTTGATATGGAGCAAGCTTATGATAGCATGTGTTGGAATACTTTATTTCAAGCTTTAAATATGTTTGGCTTTCCTATGAAGTTGACTATGCTTATTATGGAATGTATTAGAAATGCTATATTTGCTTTCATTTTGAATGGTAAAAATTCCAAGTGGATTATTGTTGAGAATGGCTTTAGGCAAGGTTGCCCTCTATCACCATTCTTGTATGTCATTTGTTCTCAGCTCCTTTCCTTGACTATTGCACAAAGGGGTCAAGATTTGGGAATTCAGGTGTACTGCAGAGCGAACAAGATCAGCCACTTGTTGTTTGCTGATGACGTCTTCTTATTCTCTAAAGCTACCAAGAAACTTGCTGTCAAGATAAACAAAATAGTGAGGGATTTCTTCTCTTGGACTGGACTACGAATTAATGTTTCCAAGTCTCAAATTCTGTTCAGCAAAGGGATGAATAAAGTGGACAGAATTCATGTTCTGAAGATTTTGAAGTTTAAATTGGTGGATGAATTTTAGTACCTTTGGGATCAAACTTATGTTGAGAAGACCTTTGAAAGCTGATTTTAAATTTCTGTTGGATTCGGTTTTAATGAAACTGAATTCTTAGGGTAGCAAGTGCTTGTCTCTAACGGGAAGGATGACTCTTGCTAAGTCATCTCTTATTACTTTACCAAACTTTATTTCCACCCATTCTTTGGTTCCTAAGAAGATTCTTTATGAAATTGATAAATGTTGTAGGAATTTCATTTGGCATAAAAGAGATGGGAAGAAGGGTATGCACTTCATTTCTTGGAAGACCTTATGCAAGCCAAATACTCAAGGTGGTTTGAACTTTCGCTCGGCGGTTAGTAGATATGGTCCTCTCAATGCTAGACTGACTTGGAGGTTGATTCAAAATCAGAATTCATTACTACATCAGGTTATGAATGCTAAATATGGTGACAGTTGGTGGCAAGGGAGTTGTGTAGTGGGCAAGTCAATTGCTTGGAAGATCTTGAATGAAGGAGCTGAATACTTAAAGCCTCTTTTGAGGTGGAGAGTGGTTAATGGGATGAAAATTGATGTGTTAACGGATGTTTGGTTATTAGACAAATGTTTAAATTATTGGCCTATTACTACGGATTGTGGAAATCTGGAAGGCATTAAGCTGTGCCACTTTATCACCGAGAATGGACACTGGGATAGGGAGAAACTGCAATGGTATTTTACTGAGGAAATAATCAGTGTTATATTACGAGTCCCAATTGACACAAAAGCTATGGCAGATTACAGGGAGGAGATTTGTTTTCTATGAGGGAAAACTATTACAGCACGTGCCTCTAAAAACTACAATAAACACATCAATTGTGGAGAAGATAATGGCTTTTATAATTGGCTGAAGAAGCTGAAATTATTTGCCCAAGTATAGCTTTTTTAGTGGAGAATGAGCAAAGCAGCTATACCTACTAATGAGTTTTTGAAATTCAGAAAACTCACAACTGAAGACCGGTGTATTAGAGGTTGTCTTGAGATTGAGAATCTAGAACATGTCTCAGTTTGTTGCATTGAACTACATAATATATTAAGACAGATTCAAAGCTGGGGAATTTACATTCCTGTTTTTAATTCCATGGAGGAGTGTTTGGTTGAGCTAAAAATCCTTTCTACAATTAATCCAAATTTAGCTGGGATCAATTGCAATGCAGTTTATTATAATTGGAAAAACAGGAATGCTATTAAACATGGGAAAACTGTTGTTCCCATAGCTATTACAGCAGTTGAGGTACTCTTTTCAGCTGTTACAACCGCTAATCCTCTCATTCAAAACTGGGGTGCTAATCTCCCTAGGGAGTTTCAAACTTTTTGGCACCCTCCACCGATTGATTGGATCAAGGTTAATGTGGATGCTTATCTTCTTACTTCTTATAGCGCTAGAATTGGATGCTACTTTAGAGACTATAAAGGGAGGTTATTGCTTGCTTTTGGTGAAAAAAGAACACATTGGGATATAGCTAGCCTTGATCTTGATACTGTTATGACACTCAGAAAACTTATACAACCGTGGATGCTTGAGAGTAAAGGAATCATAATTGAAGGTGATACATCAATGTTATCAAATTCATTCAACATTCGTTGAACAAGGCTAAATGGTAAAATTATAATGGGATGGAGGAGGATTTTCTCTTCCTAACGGACTTCAATAAGGTAATTCTTCAACATGTGCATAGGAATTGTAATAATGTAGCCGACTTACATGCTACTTTGGCTAGAGATAACAATTTTTACTTTGATAGTTCTTCTTTTACTAACATTCCTCCCTCACTTTGTTCTTTGTTGAAGGAGTGTGAGCACTATATTTAGCTTGTATCTTGTTTTAGGTTTCTTTTTAATGCAAATTGCATTCTTCAAAAAAAAATAAAAAAAATAAAGGATCTTTGATACAAATTTCAACTAACTAAAGTATATCACAAGGATCATATTTTTAATTATTTTGCAGTAGATCTATCATGAAGAAGCTTATTTCCCACAAGTAGTTAAATAAGGGTTTTCTCTAATCAACCACTTCATTATTTATAGCTAAAACAATTTTTACCTCAATTAAAGTCTTCTTATTTATGTAGTCCAGTTATATGGGTGATAAGACCTGGTGACCTTGTGCCTCCATTAGAATAGAATCTTTCTCTGTGTTAGCTAATTCCTAAGCCAGCTTTACTAGGGCATCCACTATAGAATTTCTTTCCCATATAATATGATATGAATTCACATTAAGAATTTGGTTGATGAGCTTCATATTATATTAATAATATTAAATAAGAGTTTCCTTTAATAATTTATAGATCCCAACAACCTTGTTGATGATAAGTAATGAATTTCTAAATATTTTAATTTATTTCATCTCATTTAAGATTGTTAACTCTAAACTAGTGAACGGTGCATTGTACTCAGCATTATTATTTATTCAAGATTCTAATAAGTGGTATGAGTAATGATCCTAGTAAACCATCTAATTGAGAGAGAGAAACTCTAAATTTTTTCTAGAGAGAGAAAGGTTTTTTCGAATCTTGATTTTTCACGGGTAATCCGCCATCATGGCGGCGTTGGCCAGCCAACCACCTTCAGATCACTAGGATTCGCCAATCTCCCGTCCATCCTCTAATCACAAAACGTCTCCTCCATCTACCCTGATTTCTTCTGAATCTAATCATTGTTGTAAGCCATTAATTATCAGAGATGGTGTTGGCTTGATTGCCCAACATAAACTTCCCTCTGAGGTTATTGGAAAGGGTAAGTGTTTGATAGATTCCACTTTATCGGACACCTTAACTGATCGTCATGTTTTAACGCATTCTCCTATTACAAACAGGTTTTCTTTTGGAACCCTGGATCAAAATGTTACGTCTTCTACGTTTGATAATCACTCAAACCCTGAGATTACTATCAACACTGTTCCATTGAATAAAACTCCTGTGAATTTGAATTTTGAGGATCCTAGCAACCAGAAAGATTCCTTTCTCAATGCTTGGTAGAAACCTCATCACATCAAGATCAACTTTGATCTGAATTCAATCAACTTATCATCTGATGGGGTGGCGGTGAAACTAAATTCTGAATTGGAAATGGCCAATTCCAAAATTCTGAACAACGCTATAGTTTTTAAAGTCTTGGGTAAGAATATCCCCTTCTCGGTTTGTAGTTTTGAACTCCGAAGACAATGAAACAAGTTTGGCAATTTTCATCTATCTTCCTTGGGATCGAATTAGATTCTTTGTTCGTTCAAGTCCCCCGAAGCTATGGATGAAGTTCTTAGCGGTGCCCCGTGGTATATTGGAGGTCATATAGTTGGTTTAGACAAATGGTCACCATTCTTTTCACCTCTTTCTCTTAAGAGGTTATATGCACCTGTTTGGATTCGTTTTCTTTATTGCCATTACATTGCTGGGTTGAAGTCAATATTGCTAAGATTTCTTCAAGAATTGGTACACCAATGTATTTGGATGGTAATTACCTCAAATGGAATAAGAAGGAATATGCACGAATATGTGTCCGTATCAACATAGAAACCAAACTGCCTTTGGGAGTTTTGATGGATGGTTTGGGAGGAAGATTTTTCCAAAAAGTTGAGTATGAGAAATTAACCTCATTTAGCTTTCATTGTGCCAAAATTGGGCACTTAGAGTTAAATTGTCTGGCCCTTAAACCTTCAACTGATATGATGATTGATAACAGTCACTTTAAGCATGATGTTGTTCAACTGAAAGCTGCCGGTCAGAATGACGCTATTCAATAGAAGGATGCTTATCAGAATACTACTGTCCAACAGAATACTGAGTACCATGGCAATATTGAGAAGTATGGTCCTTGGATATATGTCAAATTTAAAAAAAAGAAAAAATTAGAAAGGGAAGTGTTATATAAATTGGAAAGCCAAGCAAGCTGTTACTACTGGTAAAAGCATTGATAATGCCCAAACTGGGACTAGTTTGGATGCTGTTGTGATTCCTGACAATTCTCATGCTGATAACCTTCGGGGGATAGAGATTCCTATAACTAAAGATAATTTTACAAATTCCTTTAATGTTCTATCTTTAGATACTAAAGAACAGGATGTTGATATCCATATGGAATCCATAATGCCTGCTGAACCTAATTCTACAACTGCTCGTGAAACTATAGTCTTTAAACATACTACTGCTCTTCCTGATCGATCCCCTGTTATTACTCATATTCCTACCTTACCTACTAAAGCTAAGTCCAATTCCTTACTGAATGTTACTCAGGGTCGTGCTGAACCTGCTGAAATTCATAACACTCACACTCTTCACGCTTCTGTAGATGACAATGCCATTGCTAAAATTATAATTGATCCTGTTGTTAACTCTGGAACGGCAGATTATTCTGCTTCCATATACAGTGGCGATGATGGGGATACTATAAAAGAAATTTTGGAGAAAGAGTCTTTAAACTCTGCCAAAATTAAGTCCAAGTTGCAATTGAAATTCTTGGGACCCATTGAGTCTATCTCAAGGAAAAGAAAAGTGGAAGGCAAGGGAAAAAAAAGAAAGGCGGGGACTCTTCCCCTTCAGGTAATTAATGTCTTCTTTCATTTTCTAGAATTGTAGAGGGGCAAAAAAGAAGGAGGCCTCTCTACATCTGAAGGAAGTGGTGAAGGATAATGATTCTTGTTTTATTGGTTTGGCCGAAACCAAACTAGCTGATATTGGTAGAAGTGATGTTAATCAAATTACTAGCAATGATTGGGACTTTTTCCATCATCCAGCTTGTGGAACAACTCGAGGAATTTTGCTCCTTTGGAAAAGAAACATGGTAACACTTGATGTTATTGATCATTCCTCGCAATTTGTTTTTGGTAGTCTGAAGACCCCTAGTAAGGGTAGTTGGAATGTGGCCATAGTTTATGGCAATAAGGATTTTCAGATTAGGAGAGAACTTTGGGATAGCCTCGGCAGACATATTTTGGGGGATGTTCCTACCATTGTGGGAGGCGACTTTAATTGTCTCCTATCCAAAGATGATAAAAGAGGTGAAAAAAGATTACGTATGACTAAGGGATCCAAGGAAATGAAACTTTTTATGGAAAATCATGACCTTCATCATTTGAGTGTTGTTGGACCAAGGTTCTCTTGGTGCAACAATAAACAAGGCATTGCTAGGATCTGGGAAAGGCTAGATCGTTGCTTACTAAATTCTGCAGCACTTCAAAAAGTTCCCTCTGCTTCTGTTAGACACCTTACAAGGGTTGCTTCTGACCACTGCCCCATTTCTTTCAAACTGGAAGATGTGCAACGAACTCAATTGATGATCTACAGGTTTGAAGACTCCTGGAAAACTTATCTAGTCACATGGAAGATTGTCGCTACAGCCTAGAAGAAGAACGATTTCGGTAATGTTGCTGATGTTCTTAATAGAAAGATCAAAAGATCTTTTAAATCTCTTTATTTCTAGAACAAAAATAGGTGCAAAAACTTAAATTTGTTGAAAGATGAGCTTAAGGATGAGATAATTAATTTACAGCTTGAAGAGGATTCGGCTGGTGGTCTCAGTCCTGAAAAACTCAATATCCTTTGTGCTAAGGTCAGTGATCTTAATGTAACTCTTCTCAGGCTGTCCATGTGGTGGAACCAACGGGTGAAAACAACCTGGAATGAACAGGGAGACACAAACTCAAAATTCTATCATGACTATTCAACTGCAAGGAAAAATGGTAAGCTGATTCGGCAAATCAAGGATGATAATAATAATTTGGTCGAAGATATGGATCAAATTGAAGAAATTTTCCTAAATTCTTTTAAAAACAAATGGAAGTTTAGAGAATGTAATTGCATAAATTGGCCTTCGGCTAATCAGGATCAGAAAATCTATGATACTGATAGGAATCTGCTTGATGCGGATTTTACCAAGGAGGAGCTTAAAGTTGCAGTCTTTCAGCAAGGTTCTAACAAATCTCCTGGCTTAGATGGTTGCACATCCTCCTTTTTCAAATTTTATTGGGATCTTGTTAATGAGGATCTATGGATGATAGTGAATGATTTTTTCACAACAGGGCATATGCATTGTACGTGGAAAGATACTTTGGTAGTTCTCATCCCAAAGATCAAAAACTCCATCTAACTTCCATCCCATAAGTCTTTGCCAAACTATTTATAAGATTGCATCCACGATGATTGTTAATAGGTTGAAATGTTGCATCTCAAAACTCATCTCGGTGGAACAAGTAGCTTTTATTTCGGGTATATCCATATCTGACCACTGCCTCTTAGCTCATGAAATTTTCAACAAATTTAGAAATTCTAAAAGCAGAAAAGGTCTCATGGCTGTTAAGCTTGATATGGCTCAAGCTTTCGATAGTATGAGTTGGGATACTCTAGACCTTGTTTTAAAATGGTTCGGATTCCCTACCAAGATTTCTCTTTTTATTATGGAGTGTGTGGTTAATGTTCATTTTTCTATTCTTTTGAATGGTAATAACACTAGATGGATTGAAGCTAAAAGTGGTTTCAGGAAAGGTTATCCTTTGTCACCTTACCTTTTTATTTTGTGTTCTCAACTTTTATCCAACACTAACAATCAAAGAGGTCATCAATTGGGCATCCAAACCTCCCATAAGGCTCCTAAAATTACCAATCTTTTATACGCTGATGATGTTTTACTATTTGGCATAGCATCTTTGCAAACTTTGCAATCAATGATGAACTTATTGGGTGATTACTGAGGTTGGACTGGACAAAGCATTAATAACTCAAAATCTCAGATTTTGTTTGGAAAACATGTGAGACCGATGCTTAGAAGAAAAATTGGCAAGAGTTCTATCTTTAAAATTATCAATGAACTTTTTTATTTGGGTATCAATTTTGCCCTTAGGAGGATGGTAAAGAAAGATTTTCAATTCGTCATTGATCATGCCTTGGAAAAGCTAAATTCCTGGGGTGCTAGATTCTTCTCCCTGGCTGGAAGAATGATCCTAACCAAGACCTCTTTGCTCACCTTACCAACTTTTATTACTTCTCACTCTTTGATTCCTAAAGGTGTTCCCTACGAATTGGACTGAATTTGTAGAGACTTTATTTGGCACAATGAACATGGTAAGAGTGGAATGCATTATATTTCTTGGGAAGATCTTTGTCAACCAAGAGCTTTTGGTGGTATGGGGTTATTCTCAACTGTTAGGAAATTTGGTCCTCTTCAGGCCAGATTAACCTGGAGACTGATTCACAATCCTTCTACTCTTCTGCACAAATGCATAACTGTGAAATATGGGATATTTTTTTTGAGCAAGAGATCAAAGTTTGGACATTCTGCTGCTTGGTCCATCTTATCGAATGGTGCCACTTTTCTTAAGCCAATTTTTAAGTGGAAGATTGGTAATGGCAAGAAGATTAATGTTATGAACGACATTTCTCTGCTTGACAAATGCTTCAAAAAATGGCCCATGCTTGCTAACTGTAATGGGTTGGAGGACAAGAAACTTCAAAATTTTATCCTCATTGATGGAAGTTGAGATTTGTGGAGCCATAATCGCTTTTTCAATGAGAACTTAGTTAGTCTCATTATGCGACACTACACTATTCATGTAGGGGAAGAAGATAAATTGGAACTCCTTCGGCAATTATCAGGTAAATCTGTTTCAACACTGGCCTATACTAAAACAGCTAACTCCGTGGACATTGATTTCGGCTTTTCAAAATGGTTAAGAAAACTCAACCTTAAGCCAAGAGTTGAGCTTTTTTGGTGGAGAATGAGCAAATTTACTATTCCTACTAATGTTTTCTTAAAATATAGAAAGCTTCAAAATGAGGATAATTGTGTTAGAGGTTGTCCCAAAGCTGAAGACTGTGAACATGTTACTGTTCAATGCAAAGTTCTTACGGACATATTCTATAAACTAAGATCTTGGGGTTTTAATATTCCCATCTTCCATACCCTGACTGATTGTATTTCACACCTTAGAAGTCTTTCCAAAGTGTGTTTGGACACTGTAAAGATTTATTGTACAATAGTTTTTTATTCTTGGATTAGCCGAAATGATATTAAGCATGGTAAACCTGCTATGTCTACTTCGGTTCTGGCTGCAAATACTCTTCTTATTGCTACTAATTGCTATCCAATGCTAGTTATCTGGGATGCTTCTTTCCGTTTGCAGTCTGAGTCCTCATAGCACCCCCCACCGCTAGATTGGATAAAATTCAATGTCGATGCTTTCTTATTGACTTCAAATAAAGCAAGCATTGGTGGCATAACTCGCGATTGCAAAGGCAGATTACTCCTTACCTTTGGTAAACAGTTTTTTCATTGGGATATCAATCAGCTTGAACTTGAAGCTATATATACACTGAAAGAATTCTCAAGATACTGGATGTTTGAGAGCAAAGGCTTAATGATTGAGGGTGACAACTATAATGCCATCAAGTTCCTTCATGTCTCTATGAAGAATAAAACTCAGCCGACGAACAAACTCATCACTGATAAGATGTCGTTTCTCCATGACTTTAATAAGGTAATCTTCAATCATAACCCTAGGAATTGTAATAAAGCTGTGGATGAGTGTGCTTCTTTAGCCTTAGATAACAATTTCTGCTTTGATTCTTTCAATTTTTCTGATATTCCTTCGTCACTTTCTGTTATTTTGAAGAAGGATTATGAGGATTGCATTAACTAACGTGTAATAGTTCCTTTTTCTTTTTCTCTTTTAATGCATTTTGCAATCTAAAAAAAAAAAAAAAGTGGTATGAGTAATATAATAAGTCTTTTGAAAGTTCAAAATTTTCTTTTGTTGGAATTGATGTTCTATGAGGCGCACAAAGAGGAGGTGAATTAGTAGTTCTAACAAATTTTTACATAAGAATCCTTTGCTTAAAATAAATCTTGAAATATGTAGAAGTGACTAAACTAATGAAGTTGAACAATGTAAAACAAAAACAAAAGCAAGTATTAATTTTTTCTATTTTTAAATATTATAGAAAATAAATTATTTTTTTGTTTTTCTTTATATTTTTTTGTCATTTTCAAAAAAAAGTTCTAACAAAAAATGACCACCTTGATCCTCTATTAAAAATAAGATCACATTCAAACCAATGTGCAATAAAGAAAATCACAAGGAAAAGTAAAATGTAGTATGTACAAAAATATAAACTAGAGTTTATGGTGGTTTAGTCAACTTGACCTACTTCTACTATCCAAAGTTCTTCCACTTTGTAAATTGCACTAAATAGTGACTATCCTTCAATACACAGCTAGGCAAAGAAGCCCCTTTCCCTTACCACAATAATAGAACCATCCTTACAACTCTTTAAACATGAAGAATCTCCTCCTCTTGCCTCCACAGCCCCCACCTTTCACCTCCAAGCTTGACGAAGATGTTGATCCCTTATTTCACCTCAAAGCCTGGAAGAGATTTTGATCCCTTATTTTTCTTCCAATCATGATTGAGATGCTGATCCCTCCTTTTAATTTCAATACTGATATAGATGCTAAATTGCTATCCTCCTCAAATAGCAGGTATCTAGCCCCAAAGACTCTCCTTCCATAGAGCTCATTCTTATGAGCTCCACAGACATAATTGAAGGACCCAAGATGTAGGCCAACTAGAGCAACTGTATGATCCCTGCACACTCCCTTAACTCCCTTAAGGATCTTTTCCCTCTCTCAACCTCACCTCCTTTCTTGCATGTAAAGTGGACTCTCAAGGCTCCCTAGAAGAAAACAAAAGTCATTTAATTACCAAAAGACAATATCCTCAAGAGATGAAAAATTTTATAAAGAGGGTTCTTAAAAACCTTAAATTTCAATTTTCAACCATTTATTTATACATTATGATTGAAATATCATACTAGATTACTAGTTTAATGGATTATAAGATCATACAAGTTAAACTAGGGTTTATCTGATGAGTTCTCGGGTGAATCATAAAGTTTAATATATAATCGTATTGTACGATCACCAATTTTGATTAAATTGGATTTATTTCTATAAATCTCAGAATATAGTTAGGCAATTGTGATTAATATTCATACAAAATGAATTATATCTTATATTTAGAACCACTCAAATTTTAAATTTGTTTATTTAAGTAATCAAGATTTGTCGGCAATGTTTCTTGATATAGCTGAAATAATTAATCATACTTAATATTTAATTTATTCTCATTTAATTAAATATTTAATTAACTTTTATTTAAACATTCCATACTATATGATCTAGATCATATAATATAATTAATAAAAAAATGAAATATTTAATTTAACTACCCTGTGTGTGTGTGTGCATGGCTGCTAAGCCAACATAAACTTAATATACAAATAGACTCGAGAAAAAAATGAAAAATATGAAAGTTCATATAGATTGTTACACCTAAAGGAACCATCTAGAGGCTAACCATGAGGGAGCTGGATCTGTTATTTAAAAAATAATAACAAAAGAACTTTAATCCCCTTAATATGAAAGTTAATTAAATTTATGATAATAGAAATTCAATGTTTGTTAACTACAAAGTAAACCACAAAAAAATAAAAGTGTGGAATAATAAAAACATAACACATAAAAATTTATAGTGGTTTGGTCCAACCTGACCTACGTCCACTCCCTAGGAACCTCCTTTCTAGGTATTTCACTAAAAGTATTCTCCCTTTTTGCCCCCATAGTAAGGTGAAGAAGCCCTTACAACATCTTTTTCACCATCTCAGCGAAAGCAGAGAACCTAAAATCCTTTTCACCCTCCTAGTGAAGGAAGAGAACCTGTAATACTTTTTTACCCTTTTGGTGATAGTTAAGGACCAGCAATCCTTTTTCTCCCTCCTAGAGAAGGCAGAAAACCTGAGACTATTACTGTGGAATGTCTTCTTGGAGCCTTCAAAGGATCAAGATAGAAGCTTGAAGAAAATGAGGTAAAACCTTTCTTGGATTAACCTTATGAATCCCTCACAAATATGTCTTATAAAAATCTCTCCCTCTCTTCTCTCTCCCAAAGCTCTCTTATGAACCTCTTTCCTCCCTCGTAAGAACACTTAGCTGCCAAAAGTATTATGAAATAAGACAGTAAAAGACTTTAAATAGAGAGCCTCCAAGAAAGCCTTAAATTTCTATCAGGCGCATCTAATCATCCAGTATGATCTAAGATTGTATTATATTATTAGTGCAAAATAACACTTTTAGCCAATGCGAACTACAATCAACTATACGATCATTTTAAGTCTTTATATTGATCATCCAATATGATTGGGCACATCATCTTATATGATTAGTACAAATACATAGCTAATCATCCAGTACGAGGGTTGACATTTAATTATCTTCCCATGCAGTAATCGAGTCATACAGTACATTCATCTCTAATCATCATGTATGATAAGTACAAACACGTAGCTAATCATCTAGTATGAGGGGCGACTTTTAATTGTCATCCTATAGATTATCTTTGATCGTCCTATACAATCTTATTGAATAATTTAATTATAATTAGGCACCTAATCACATGATCAATTTTGGCATAATTATTATACATCATATACTACAATATATATGGTACGATATGATTAGACACAATTCTGAATAATAAAATATTACTTAAATTATGATTGGTGGGAGAAAATTTTTATTATAAATTATCCCCTATACGATATGGATCCAATTTAATTAGTTTAATCAATCTGAACTAGCAAAGGGTGCCCAAATTAGGGTTTTTTGGTTAACTGATCATTCAGTATGATATAAATCATATTATATAATTAGTTTAAAAAATAGAATTTTTTCTAACTCACCAACTCACTCCTCTGGGTGTGTGTGTATGTAAAATTACTCATTTTAGCATCCACCATATGCATGACTTGACTCAAGAAAGCTAAAAGTATATTGAGGATGAATTTACAAACATACTTACCCTAGTCTACCAAATCTTGGGCTGATTGAAGTTACAAGTAAAATGTGGACTCAAAATGTTAGTGAGCATGGAAATAAAATAGATATCTAATAATAATAATAATTAATAGAAGATAGTAGTATAGAAATAATAATATTCTTTTATCAAAATCTTAGTGCTTGGGTTAAGATTTGTAACAATATCTCCCTCTTTTTAAGATGGTAAACATTATTATCAAGTAAATTTAAAGCTCTCTATCATTCTTTAAAACACCCCCTTAGAAGATGAAATTTATTATAAAGAAATACAAGCCAAAAATAAGTAAACTAACAAAAAGGAAAGTAGGAAACAAGTAAAATTTAAAATAAGTAAAACACAAAACAAGTTTCATTAAAACAAAAGATGCAAAAAATTAATAATACACTACTAATACCCCTTTTGACATGAAAACACATTAAACTCAAACAAATAAAAATATAAGAAGCTAGAAATCATAAGGACCCTGATCAAGTGGAGGTGGTGGCTGAAAGAAGTGATGAAGGGAGGCAAATTGTTCTCCAAACTAGGTCATATCCTGATCATGCTACTGTTATTGTTGCTGGGGTACATAGGAATCAAAAGCAAGCTAAATCTTGTTCATGTTATTGTTGTTGTGCTGCAATGTATGTGTCAAAAATGAACCTCCCATTGATCAAACCTCTGAAACAATTAATCAATCTAAGATTGATGGCATATAGGAGTAGGTGCTTGAGGTTATTCTTCGTCTCCCTCCTCTGGCTCACAATCAGCATATCTAACATTATGGCAATGAGCACTATGAAGGACATGGAAGGACATATTGGAATAGAAGATTGGGAAGTGATCATGTGGAGTAGGAAATTAAATATTGTATTTGGACTATAAGACAAAGGCAATAAGATGCCCTAAGGTAAGATTAGGCTTACTTTTATGTCTATGATCTCTAATGCATGTTATATTATTAAGATATTGAATTATAAGAAAAGTTACATTAAATTCAATGTGACCCATGATATAATAGGTAGAAAGTGAGTGAACATGAATAATGTTAATCCTATCACCAGCTTTAGGAATGACAAAATTTTATAGAATACACTGGATGATCCTAGCTTCTTGCACGTGTTGACATTAGGAATATGATAGTTAATAGTGATTTCTCTAAGAAAAGTGTTGGCTTGTGTATAATTATAGTTAGAATTTGAGGCCAAAATGTGAATTTTGTCACCAATAGTGGAAATGTGAAGAAGGTTATGGAAATCTTGATAGGTTATTTCAACATGCCTTTTATTAACATAAGACTGTAGAGTAATAAATTCACTTTTAATTTGAAGGATTACAAAATATTCAAATAGAAGTTCAAAATTGAATGGAAAGGTAAGGGTGAATTTGAAGCTAAGAGTGGTATGGGCAAAGAGATCGAGCACTTGAAAGTTTTGAACCTCCTAGTTGATGATTTTGGAAGGGGTTATTCTAGTAGTTTTATATTGCTTATAGATGTCTTAATCAATGACCTCAATAAATCTCGAATCAATAGCTCATATAGAGGAACTACCGACAAGTGCATTAGAACACTTTCCTCAAGCCATTGAGATCTCAAGAGGAAAGAAAAAGGATTCAAAGAGTAGAATTCTATGAAGAGAATGAAGGAAGTCTTGTTGTTTAAATAGAATTTAGTCAGATCATACTATATGATCATGAGATTATGTAGGATGATCATGTGTAATCAATTCATCTAGGCGATCAGTCAAAATGGTGGTCTTATCAAACATTATGATCATACATCATACTGTATGATTAGAGATAGAGCATTCATCCTAAGGAGTTAGTCTATACAACTGTTGACTTATACAATCATTAGTATGAATAGGTGGATCACATCATATGATGCATCATTAAAAATCATATCGGTTGAGGTTAATTCATTCAATTGCTCCTGCCACATGGATCGTATATTATAAAAGGTAAATTATACAATACGACCACCAATAATTGATTAATATTAACTGTTGGATATGTTGTGATATTAGATTTGACATTTTTTAAAGATCAAACAATATGATATGAATCATACTGGATGATGTGAACAAAAATTAGAGATGTTAAAGGATGGAATGTAGTGATAAGAAAGGGTAAAAAATAAAATAAGAATAACATAAAATAAATTGAAAAATAAGACAAAAGCAACAGTAAAAAAAAATTAAAGAGTTTTTTTTTTAATCGATAAGTTTCAATAAATGAAAATTTTACCTTATGATTAGATAAATAACAAAAGTAAGAAATGTATTGACTCCACTAAGATCTAGAAAGGTTAGAAATTTGAATTTTGTTAACCCTAGCTCATGCTCCTTACTGGTTAATGTCCATTTTAAATAAAAATATAATTCATAAAATAAATTAGAAAAAAAATGTGATATTTTAAAACTTCTTTTTAGAACTATATCTAAGAGAAAAGCAATAAAAAGTGATGAACCAAAAATCATGATTTTAAAATTCATGTGTGGTCAATATCAATTAGCATATGGATTTGTCTAAGATCTAATGATTTGAAAGGAAGGAAAGCTGACTCATTGTGGGCTTATTTTATGCCTCTTTTATTAATGTTTAATAAACTTTGTACATCTTTTGAATTTTGATATACTTTATGCATCTTTCAATTTTGACGTTCATCTCACGTCTTTTCAGCTTTTGGGCTCATTTTGGGCTTCTTTTTTGACTTTGCAAACTTGCTTCCTGTCTAAGTCTTTAAAGACTCTCGGTTAAGATATTAAATTCTAAATATAAGAGAAGAAGAACTAACTCTTTTATATAAGGAAGAGTAAACCACAAATAAAAAAAAAAATATCCATCCGATATTTACAAAAAGCATGATTAAGAAAATTTGAAATAGATTCATTGATTTGCAAAAATATTAAAATGAGATAGAGAATTGTAGGAAGATGAAACAAATATCTATTTCTTGGTCCAATTTTTAATTTCAAATAAATTTTGATTCAAAAAGAAATTACACCTAAAGGAGTTATAGGAAGAGAGATAATCTTTATTTTTCTTCCCTTAAATGTTTTAGATTAGTCAATCACTACTTACAAAAATAGGTAAGATTTTTATTTAAAGAAAAGTTTAATTACTGACGTAACTAGTGATCAAATTCTTAAATTTTAAAAGAAAATAAATAAACACATGCTTAAAGAAAATAATAAAAACAAAAAAATACTAAAAGTATAAAAACATAAAACATAAAATAAAAAAATAAAATTTTAAATTTTCAAGCATGAATATCTATCACACCTAATCTAATTCTTATGGTGCTGAAGGTTTCAAAAGCCATTGGTTTTGTAAGGATATATGTAAGATGATTTTTAATGGCTACATGATGTAGCTCTAAGTCTCCTCTAGTGATATGGTCCCTAATGAAATAGTATCTTATGTCCACGTGTTTGGTCCTGGAGTGTTAGATTAGATTCTTTAAAATTTAGATTGCACTAGTGTTATTACATTAGATTGGAATGGTGCCTACAGGTAGTCATAAATTAAAAATTTATTACTTTAATTAAAGGACATGTGCCACACAACTTTCTAAGGCTATATATTTGGCTTCTATAGTGGATAGGGCTATTGAGTTCTATTTTCTATTAGGCTAGGAGACTAAAGATTATCCTATGATTTATATTGTCCAAAAGTGCTTTTTCTATCAAACCTATATCTAGTAAATTCTGAATTAGAATATCCTATAATTTTAAAGTAAATGTTGTGTGTTGTGCCTAGGATATTAGATTCCCAAATTTTAGGTTCCTAAGAGATATCTAAGGATTCTCTTGATAGTAGTTAGGTGGGATTCTTTTGGGTCAGCCTAAAATGTTATATAGAGATAAAAACTAAACATAATATTAGGTCTTCTAGTAATAAACTAAAGAAGTGATCCAATTATTCCCCTATATTTCTTTTGAGCAACTGATTATTCACTTGAGTCCTTATTCAACTGAACTTTAGAGCTCATGGGAGTGTTAATTGCCTTGGCTTTATCCATTTCTTATTTTATAAGGATATTCTTAATATATTTTTATTTATTAAGGAAAATTCTATCATCCTTCTACCTTATACTAAATCCAAGAAAGTAGTTCAATTCTCCAATTATACATATCTCAATCTCCTTACTCATTATCTTAGAAAATTCACCACATAGCATTTTATCATAAGATCTAAACAAAATATCGTCAACATAGGTTTGGATAATGAGTAGTTCTTCTCTTAGTTTTTGAGAAAAAGGGTGGTGTCTATGCTTCCCTTAACATAGGTTCTATTTAGTAGGAATGTGCTTATCCTTTCATACCATACACTAGGTGCTTATTTAAGTTTATATAATGCATATTTTAATTTGAACATATGATTAGGAAACTATGAATTTTCAAAGCCTAGGGGTTGTTCAACATACTTACCTTCTATTATTACTCGAATTAGAAAAGCACTTTTAATATATATTTGATACAATTTGAATCCCTTAAACAAGGTAAAAGCTATTAGTACCCTTATGATTTCTGGAATAGCTACAGGGGCAGAAGTTTCTTTAAATTCATTCCCATATACATTGTTATACCCCTTAGCTACTAGTCTTGCTTTTTTTTTTCTAACCACTACATAAGAATCATTCATTTTATTTTTGAAATCCCATTTTGTTTGAATAATACTCTAGTCCTTAGGTCTTTCTACTAACTCTACAACATCATTTCTAGCAAATTTATTCAATTCTTCTTGCATGGTTAGGATCTAAAATTCATTATATAGTGCTTGATTTATGTTTTTGGGTTCAACCATTGAGATAAAGGCAAAGTGGTTCACTTCATTTCTAAGTCCATACTTAATTCTAACCCCGTCAGATGGGACTCCTAAATCAGTTCTTTAGGATGACTTGAAGAATATTTCCATTCTCTATGTAGTGAATTCTCATGTTTAACCCTTCTTTTTAGGTTTGCAAATTCTACTCCTTGTGTGACTTCAACAATTTCTTCTACCCTACTCTCTCCATAATAATCAAATTAATTAAAAACTACATGAGTGGTATCCTCTACCACTAGTGTCCTTTCATTAAAAACTCTAAAGGATTTTCTATCATTTGAGTATCCTAGGAAGGCTCATTTTTAAGATTTAGGGTCAAACTTTCTTAATAGTGATTTTCCAATGTTTATAATGTTCACTTTACATCAAGATACATGAATGTGAGAGAGGTTGGGTGTCTTACTATTAAGGATTTCATAAGGTATCTTTTTTTGCTTGGATCTAGCATTAATCCTATTCAGAACATATTAGGTTGTATTTATTACTTATACACAAAAGTATTTTGAAAGTAAGTATTCAGCTTACATGGCTACAACGGCTTCCACTAAGATACTATTTTTTCTTTCAGCTACCCCATTCTACTAAGGGGTTCTAGGAGCTAAAAATTTGTGATCTATCCCTTGCTCCTTACAGTAAGATTTAAATTTTTATTCTCAAATTATCCACCATTATCACAATAAATTGTCATAATTTCACACCCTAGCTTCCTCTGAATCCAAGTAGAGAATGTCCTAAATTCGTCTAATGATTCACTTTTATGAGATAAGAATCTAACCCAAGTAAACCTAGAGTAATCATCAATAATCTTATACCAAAAAACTTTCCCTCCTAGGCTTGTAGTGCTAACGGGTCCAAACAGATCCATGTGAAGGAATTCTAAAGATTTTTTAGTGTTAATGTCCTTAATTGAGTGGAATGATGATTTAACTTATTTTCATAACTGACAGACATCACGCAGGTGGTCCTCAATAAATTTTAATTTAGGAATGCCTCTCACTAAGTCTTTTTGGTTGACTTTTCTAAGGCTTTCATGCTTGCATGACACAGTCTCCTATGCCATAATCAGGATTCATCAGTAATATATTTTAAATAAAGAGAAGTAGCAGAATCATTGCAAATCATATCAAGCATTTAAACATCATTAATTTTTTTCCTTGCAAAATAGTTTTCCATTTAAGCTAATCATATAGCTGATAGATAAAAATTTTATGTTGAAATCTTTAACATAAAGTTAGCTAATGCTAAACAAATTATGTTTTAAGCCATCTACTAGTAAAACATTTTCAATAATAAAATTTTTTGAGTTGCCAATTATACATAATCCAACCACCTTCCTAGTGGTGTTATCTCCAAGTGTTACCTTGCCCACTGCCCTGGCCCCTTATATGATAAATTATTTTACATCTCCAATCATGTACTTTAATTATTCACTTTTAAGGTACTACATGCACTCTCAGAGCCTTTTGTGAGAGTAGCCCTACAAAATTATTAACGGTTAGATTTAAGAACCCAAACAAGTTTGGGTTCCACCTTATGAATTGAAGAATGAGATGCCTACACGTTATGCTATGGTTTATAAAATTTTGGTCTTAACACTAAATATTTTCTATGGTGGATAGTGCAAGTGTGGGAGATATGTCCTATCATGCCATAAGAAAGCACCTAACTCTTGGGAATGGATTCACTAGTCTATTTGGATTATGGAGCATTTTCTTAGGTTTAAATGATGCATGTGATTGAAATGATTTATGAAATTCTGTAAGTGTAGGTGATTGTTTGTTTTCTTTAAAAACAGTTACTTCCAATTGAAAAAAAACTTATTTGCACTTTTAAGAATTGAGTTGTCAATTTTTAATGCATACTCCCTATCATTAGCTTCATCTAAATATACTTTTAATTCTTTGATTAAATTTTATTTTAAGGAATCATGCTCAATAGTTAAGTCAAGAAGCTTCTTTTTTAATCTATCAAATTCATCAAGCAAGACCATATGATTGTTATCCAAAGTATAGCAGTCTTTTCTAATGCATTCATGTTCTTTTTGCAGAGTAAAAAAATCAAAATTAAGACATGCATACATTTTCGTTAGCTTCCTATATTCATTATGTATTTATTCAAAAACTTCAAATAGTTCATCAAAGGAAATCTCACATACCTCCTCTTGATTAAAATGACCACAAGATGGTTATCTGCAATTAAGCATAGGTTGGTTAGCTCCTCTTCAACTTCATCTCTTATGAGTCCGAAGCTAAGTCTGCCTAAAAAGCCTTTTGATTATGTAGCTTGATCTTTTTTAATTTGGCATTTTTCTTCACCAATTTCCTTAATTAGGTTATCTTTATGATTTGGGTAATCAATTTTTATGTGCCCTAGCTTCCTGCATTTAAAATAGCTGACATCAAAAGACGTTTTGGAATTTTTATTAGAAGCGCCTTTATTCTATTACTGAAGTTGTCCTTGTTTTTCTTTAAAAAGATTTTGAATTATCTTTTCATCAATGCAATGTCATCATTACCTTCAAATAAGGAATTCTCACTTTTAAAATCATCGTCCTTTAAAGAAACTATTTTCTCTTTTCTTTTCTCACCATCATCAATATGTCTTTGATTCACTCCTTGCTCGTAAGCAATGCGTGATCCAAGTAAGTTATCAATAGAGCAAACATTTAGATCATTAGATTTAGTAATAATAGTGATTTTAGCATCATATGAATTAGGTAGATAACACAGAATTTTATTAACCTTTTAAGAATTGGCAATTTCTCTACCTAATGCATGCAAGGATGGGACAATTTGGGTTAACCTAGTATACATTTCAGAAATAAACACACTAGATTTCATAAAGAATAATTCATAATCATATATTAGAATGTTCAACCTAGATCATTTTACTTTATTTATTCCTTCATAGGTTATGCAGAGTTTATCCCAAATTTGTTTTCCAGTTATGAAAGTAGATACATGCATGTAATCATGTGATAATCAATAGATTATAATAAAGTAGACATGCAAATTTTCTAAAAATCAAATATAATATTGTTAAATAAAGGTTTCCATGTGATTGAATATCGTTCCATAGTATTACGAATTCCAAAAATAGCCATGGATTTTTTAAAAAAAGTTTTCTAAAACTTAATTTTTGAATCCCACTCTAATACCACTTGAAAGTTCTTGTAGGTTCCTAAACCTAAAGAAACCAGCTTGAGGCTAATAAAAAGGGAATGAATTGGTTATTTAAAAATTAAAAAAAAAAAAATAAAGCACCTTAATCCCTAAAATACTAAAGCCAATTAAAATTATGATAATAGGAATTCAAAGTTTGTCAACTACGTAATAAACCATACAAAAATAGAAGTGTGGAGTAATAAAATTAGAACACACAAAAATTTATAATTATTTTTCCCAACCTGACCTACATCCATTCCCTGGAAACCTCTATTTCAAGTATTGTACTAAAAGTAGTATCTCTCCTATTACCCCCACAGCATGGAGGAGAAGACCTTAAAAAATCTTTTTAAATAACCCGGCAAAGGCAGAGAACCTGAAATCCTTTTTTACCCTCATTATGAAGGAAGAGAACCTACAATCCTTTTTCATCCTCGTAGTGATGGAAGAGAACTATAAATCCTTTCTCTCCCTCTTGGAGAATTCAGAGACCTAGGACTATTGCAAAAGAATATATTCTTGGAGCCTCCAATGGATCAAGGCAGAAGCTTAAAGAAGACAAGGAGGAGCCTTACTTGGAGTAACTTTGTGAATCCCTCACAAATCTCCTTAACAAAAATATATCCCTCTATTCTCTCTCCCAAATCTCTCATATGCACCCCTTTGTTTCCTCATAAGAACAATTAACATCCAAAAGTCTTATGAAATAAGACAATAGAAGACTTTAAATAGAGAGCTTATAAGAAAGCCATAAATTTCAATCTAGCACACCTGATGCTCCATTATGATTAGTTCAAAATAGCACTTTCAGCATGTATAAATTGCAACACACTATACATCAGTTCAAGTGTTTATATTCATCATCCTGTACGATTAATATAGATATATAGCTAATCATCTAGTAGGATGGGCGGCATTTAATTATCGCCCCATATAGGAATCAGGTTGTACTGCCTGATCATCTTATATAAATAGTACAAACATGTAGCTTATCATTTAGAATGAGGGGTGGCATTTAATTGTCATCCTATATAGGAATCAAGTCGTATACTATGATCAGATAGTATGACCCAAAAAAAAAACTAGTTAGAGGCATACCTAAGTTAGACTTCACTAATGACCATCTATGTGATGCCAACTAACTAGGAAAATAAGTAAAATCATCATTTCATTTAGTTAAGGATGTAAATACATCTTGGCCAATAACAATCCTTCATATGGACCTATTTGGACCCGTTAGCACAGCTTACCTAGGTGGGAAGATCTATGGATTTTTAATTGTAAACAAATTCTCTAGATTCACTTGGGTAAAATTTCTAGCAGATAAGACTGAGTTGTTTGAGGAATTTAAGACTTTCTCCACTTGGATTCAATAAAAATTAGGATACAAAATCTCAACAATCCATAGTGATCATGGTGAAGAGTTTCAAAATGAAATATTTGAATCCTTCTGTCAAGAGATAGGAATAGAGCATAACTTCTCTGCCCCAATAACTCCTCAACAAAATGGAATAGCATAAAGAAAGAATAGATTTTTGGTAGAAGCTTCTAGGTCTTTTTTTTTTTTAAGGCTTGCAACAATTGCATTAAGAGAAAAAAGTAAAGCTAATTACACTTGAAAAGAATGAAAAGCATCACATTCCTCCTTGATAGCAAATAAAAGCAAGGAAGGAATGCTACTAAAAGTAAAGCTATCAAAGAAAAAACTCCTACTACTAGCCATGGTAGCACATAAGTTGGCCACCTTATTACAATTTCTATGAACATGATTAAAAACCACTTTATGAAAGTCATTGACAAAGAGAATCTCCTCCAAAGGCCGTCTGTCCACAATCTGATTATTCTTCTTGAATGAAGCTTGAATGAATCTAATAACATTGAGATTATCACTCTCAATAATCACGCCTTTGTACTCAAGCATCCAACTTCTAATATAGTCTTTGACCGAGAGAACAGCCTCCATCTCAAGTTTGGTAATGTCCCAATGAATCTTCTTCTCCCCAAAAGCAAGAATAAACCTTCCTTTATGGTCTCTAAAAATCCCCCCCACTCCAGCACAATTGGATCTAAGCAGCGAAGCATCAACGCTAATTTTCATCCAATCTTTCGGAGGAGGGCACCAAGACTCACAAGACTCCCTAAGGAGATTGGTTCCCCAGTTTGAAAGATAAGGACTACCTTTAATACTAGCCAATGCCAGGGCATTAGAAGCCATCACAAAAGAAGGTAAAGCAGATTTCCCATGCTTCACACAGTTTCTATTTCTCTAGGACAAATACACAACAATGCAGTAAATCTTCACAATACCAGGATTTCGGATGGACATTCTCCTCAGCTCCTCTAGACAGCTGTTAATAGTTTGAAAAATAGGAATACCAATGCCCCAACCTTGTATCTGTTTTATAACATCAATCAAGTAATTGCAATGTACCATAATGTACTCATAGCTTTCAATACTATTACAGACCCTCATACAGTTTTTATCCAACCCAAGTCTACGGTAATGCAGAAAAACCTGTGTGGGAATAGCAGACTTTCCAAGTCTCCACCAAAAAATTTTGACTTTCTTGTTAAGTTTGAGCTTAAACAACCATGTGAAATAGTCCTCACAATCAAAATTGTAAGTGCACTTCAGGGTATATTCAAAAGACATAGCTGAAATAGACTTACCCGACATCATCCATAGCAATTCTCTCCGATCCTCCATCCCAGGTATGATCTGAACATTGCTGATCAACATAACAAAATCTGGATGGAAAACTTCCTTAAGCAACTTATAGTTCCAGTGCCCCTCACTAGATAACAGTTGGCTTACACACATCCCTTCCAAAGCAACACAATCTACCAAAGTAGGCCATTTGTTAATGCTTGTGTCCAACACCCAAATATCATTAAGGACATTTATATTATTAACATTACCCACAACCCATCTGGTAATATTCTGCAGCTGTCTTCCCCCATCAGAGATTTGAAGTACACTTCTTCTGTGTTCCACTCCTCAAATCCTCTCCATATTTATGCTTGATAGCTTTGAAGCAAAGAGACTCAGTTTTTTGATAAAAATCCCATGCTAACTTGGATCTCAAAGAGCTAACACGTAACAAAGGAGAATGAAGACCCAAACCTCCTAAACTTCTCGGTTTACACAATTCTTCCCAAGCCACATAGTGTAAACTATAATCCCAACCCGATTTATGCCAAAGAAACTTTCTACAAAGTTTCTCCACCTCATACAACAACTTCTTAGGAATTAACGAGTGGGTTACTAAAAAATTTGCCATAGTCAACAGAGAACTAGAGATAAGAGTAATCTTACCTCCAAAAGATAAAGTCTTTTTGCCCCAAGCATTGAGCTTATCCATAACATTGCTAAGCATGTTTTGGAAATCTGCCAACTTCAATCTTCTTAAGGACAATTTGATCCCAAGGTAGCTCATCTCCTTCACATTCTTGTAGCCAAGAAATCTGGTTACCTTCTTCTTAATTGTGTATCCAACTGCCCTCCCAAATAAGATCTGAGATTTATTAACATTAATCCTTTGGCCCGTCCAATTACAGAAATCTTCAACTATCTTCTTCAATGATTTGGCTAAAGAAATGGACACATGGGAGAAAAGAAGCACATCATCTGCATACAAGAGATGAGTGATCCTAGGACCTCTAGGAGAGACCCTAATACCAAGATCTTGACCCTTCTGCTCAATAGAATTAGACAACAACTTGAAGCACATGATGAAGAGATAAGGAGATAGTGGACATCCTTGCCAAAAGCCACTATGAGCATCAATCCACTCAGAGTTCCTTCCATTAATCATGATAGAAAATCTCACACCTACAACACAATCCATGAGAAGTTTAGAGAACATATAAGGGAACCCATACCATTTAAGTATCTGATCAAGTGTTGGCCACCCCATATTATCATAGGCTTGTTCCATGTAAAGCTTCAATGCCATCAATCCCTTCTTGTTCTTGGAGAATTTAAACATATGAACAATTTCTTGTGCCAACAAGCAATGTTCAGAAATAGATCTACCCGGCATAAAGGCCATTTGCTCCTCAGTGATCAAATTAGATATGCACTTCTTCAATCTATTAACCAAAATAGTGGCTGCAATTTTGTAGTTAATCAGGCATAAACTAATTGGCCTGTAATCAGAGGGAGTTAATGGGCTTTTGATTTTGGCAATCAAGATAATAAGAGTATCCTTCCATGTCTTGTTCATATGGCCAGAATTAAGGAAGCTCATAATAGCTCCCCATATAGATCTCCATACAATATCCCAATAGCATTTATAAAAAGAAGAAGTCACTCCATCCATACCTGGAGCTCTATTGTTGCCCTGCTGAAAAACCGAAGTCTGCAGTTCAGCCACTGTAAAATCGGAGCACAATTCATCAACAACACTTTGGCTTAATCTCTACTTTTCCGATACATTGGGCCAGCCATTTAACCCACAATTTCTACTCCTCCATTTAGCTTCAAAGAAATGAGTGAATACCTTCTCTATTTCACCCTCTTCAACATGAGTTATATTATTTACATATCTAATTTGGACAACTCTATTCCCATTCCTTCTAGCCGAAGCAATGTTATGGAACATCTTTGAATTGTTGTCCCCTTCTTCATGCCATCTAGCCTTTGCCCTTTGATTCCACCATGTAGCCAACCGGTTCAAAGTTACATTCAGTTCATGTACTTTACTTCTAAGCAAAATTAGATCCTCATTAGTCCAACCAATTCCATCAGCCTCTTTGTTTTAGAGTTCAATGATATCCTTTTTCAAATCTTCCTTGAGAGTCTTCAGATTTTTACACTTGTTTTTGCTCCAAAAGAACAATGCTTTCATTGTTCTACAATTCTTCCTTTGAAGGACTTCACTATGATCACCAAAATCATTCTTCTTCCAAGAATGATATACAATGCTTCTAGTCGTTGGATAAGACCTCCAAGTATCTTCAAATTTGATATTATTCCTCTTGACTTGAATCTTCCCATCCAATTTAATGGCAATAGGACTATGATCCGATGCCACTCTTGCTAAATGTCTAGTCATAGCTGTCGGGATTCTCTGAAGAGCAATAGAGTTTAACAAACACCTATCCAACCTTTCCCAAATCCGAGAAGTTCCTTCTTTGTTGTTACACCAAGTGTACTTTGGACCAATGCTCCTAACATCATGAAAATCTGAATTTGACATAAATTGCTTCATCTCCCTTGGCCCTTTAGAAAAAAGAAATCTCTTACATCCTCTCTTCTCCTCCTTGCTCAGAATACAATTAAAATCCCCACCAATGATAGATGGATTAGGTTCCTTCAAACCATCTTCAAGCTGTCTCCAAAGTTCCTCCCTTTCTTTACAACAACGACTCCCATAAACCGTTGCAATCTTCCATAGAACCTTACTAGGGATCAACAGATCCCCCAAGATTACTTCTGAAGAAGTATCTTTGACCACAAAAGAAATAATTCTCTTATCCCATAGCACCACCATACCACCAGACAAGCCAACGGCTGGAACATAAAAAAATCCCAATTATTCCCAATGAGATAATCATTCTCCTTCCTACCAATATGAGTAATCTTAGTCTCCAAAAGACCAACAAAACAAACATCCTGTTCTCTAATCACCTCCTTTAGATACAAGGCGGACTCCCTCTTCCTAGCCCCCCTGCAATTCCAAAAAAGAAGAGAAGACATTTAAGATTTGATTGGGGGACCCACCCCACTCATGGAACTCACTCTTCCATCCCTTCTTTTCTTTTTCTGATCTGTTTCAATAGGTCCCAAAGATCTGATCTCCTTGACTAATTTAACCTTACTGCTCCCATTTTGAACTACCAAACCAGAACTCTTCATATCTATATCAACAAATTTCGCTGCATTATTTCCTCCTTCATTAATATCCTCAGTGCCCTGTCTACCCAATGCCTCAGAATTATCACCAACCACATTATTCTTCACGGGTTCATCACCAGAATCAACCATCAGAGCATCAAATATGTTACTAACCTCAATAGGGTGAGAACTTTTAACAGAAATCTGATGTCCACCATCCTCCTTATTCTGAACAAGCAATTTATCATACATAACGTTCAAATTACTTACACCATCTCCCTTCTTCAGCTCAATAGGATCAGCTTTCTTCACAGGTTTGGACATCACGTTATCCATCTTATTTAACTTTCTTTCATTCAATTTTCTCCCATCACCCCATGTCTTGACAAAATGATTATTTTTGAAATGAACATGTATCCATGGGCCGTATTCTGACTTGATCATCCCGGAATTGGCTTCAGGGATGGTCTTCCCGGGCTTATCTGCAACCAATTTTGAAGTGGCCTGATCTGTAATCCCCTGAGCAACCTCATCAGGGCATTCATTCTTATTATGACCCACACGGCCACAATGATAACAAAGCAAATCCACCTTCTCATATTCCACCCGCTGAAAAAACCTGCCCGCTAAGCCTTCCACCCAATCTCCATTTGGTAACTTCTTCTCCAGATCAATTTTAACACATATCCGAGCGAACTCCCTCTTCCCCCACCGAAAGGTATTACCATCAATTTACATCGGCATCCCAAACCGAGACACAATTCTTGTTAAGTTGTCTTCATCCCAGCAATACAGCGGCAAACAAGGGAATCGTATCCATATAGGAGCAGTGATCCCCTTGAAAAAATAAGGATCAAACTCAGCAGTCCACCGATCCATTCCAACAATATGTCCTCCAATAAACCATGGTCCACCATTAAGTATTTCCTCCACATCCTCCTCCGTCCTGAAAGAACAAAGGATCCAATCCATTCCAATTGAGGTTAGATGAAAACCTCCATACTTGCTCCACTGTTTCCTCAGCTCCAAGCTACACATTGGGAATGGAACATTGCTACCCAGAACTTTCATCACCACAGAGTGTCTCAATACATGCTTATTTTTCTCCTCCATCTCTGAATTTAGCAAAACAACAACCCCATCATCCGATAGTTCAACTTTTTCTCGGTTCCAATCAATCTTGATGTGCTTCGGCTTAGTCCACGCATTACCCACCTCATTCCATTTTTCTGATTTATTTGCATTATCCGTCACCAAACTTTCAAATTCCAGATCCTTACCATGATCATTACCAAGATCAAGAACATCCACACATTCTGATTCAAGGAGGAAGCCCGATCCTCTTTCGAACCATGAATATTAAAAGAATCACCATCCTTCGACGAATCATCTCCATATTTATAGAAATCAAGATTCAAAATACCTGACCTCTCTCGAACATCACGTCTCAAGTTTGATTCATCTTCCATAATCACCTTCTTCCCTTTGCCTTCAATCACCCTAGAAGATTCTAGGTCAATGCTAACTAAGTACACTCTTCCTAGATATTTTTGGACAGAACTGGTAAATACGGTGTGTTATGTCTTAAATAGGGTGAACATTAGCTCAAAGTTGAAGAAAACACCTTATAAACCACTTAAGAGTTGTACACCAAATCTTTTGCACTTGCATATCTTTGGTTGCAAATGTTTTATTCTAAAAAATAGAAAACTATCCTTAGGAAAATTTGATCCTAAGGCTGACGAGAATGTCTTCTTAGGTTATTCATATGTAGGTAAGGCCTATAGAATATTCAATAAGAGAACCCTATTAATAGAAGAATCCAACCATGCAATATTTGATGAATCGGATAAGTCCTCTTAACCTAAATTTGAAGAAGATGAAGTAGAGGCAATTCAGGGAGTAGAAATTATGACCATAGGAGAAAATGGAGAACCTCGGGAAGACTTGCCTAAATAATGGAGATATTCTTCTAGTCATCCTAAAGAATTGATCTTAGGAGAGCCATCGAAAGGTGTGAGAACTCGAAATGGACTTTGGAAGGAGTTTAGTCATTCCTTATTCATCTCTATGATAGAACCCATAAATATAAATCAAGCTTTAGGAGATTAATTCTTGATCCTAGTAATGCAAGAAGAATTGAACAAATTTACTAGGAATGATTTTTTGGAATTAGTCAAGAGACCTAAAGAGCAGAGTGTAGTTGGAACAAAATGGGTCAATAAAAATAAGGTGAATGACTTAGGAACTATTATAAGAAATAAGGCCAGACTAGTAGCTAAGGGGTATAACTAGATTGAAGGCATAGACTTTGAAGATACCTTTGCCCCAGTAGCTAGACTAGAAGCCATAAGGGTACTCTTAGCCTTTGCTTCAAAGGTTTTAAATTATATTAGATGGACGTAAAGAGTGCTTTTCTAAATGGGGTAATTAAAGATGATGTTTATGTTGAGCAACACCCCATATTTGAAAGCTCGTGATTTCTAAACCATATATTCAAATTAAAAAGAGCATTGTATGGGTTAAAGCAAGCACCTAGGGCCTGGTATGAAAGACTTAGCTCATTCTTACTAGATAGAGGATTTGTAAAGGGTAGTGTGGGCACCACTCTCTTTTTACAAAAGGTAAAAGATGAAATTCTCATTATTCAGATTTATGTATATGACATTTTGTTTAGATATTCAAATAAAACCTTATGTGATGAATTTTTAAAAATAATGAGTAATGAGTTTGAAATGAGCATAATGGGAGAGCTTAATTATTTTCTTGGTTTTAATATAAAATAAATTGAAAATGGAATATTTCTTAGCCAAACAAAATACATTAAAAATATTATAAAAAAAATATGAAATTGACAATACTAAGCCCATGAACACTCTAATGAGCTCTATATTCAACTAGATAAAGACCCGAATGTAAAATCAGTATACCAAAAAAAATATAAAGGAATAATAAGATCTCTCCTCTACTTAACTTCCATTAAACTGTACATAATGTTTAGTGTGTGCCTCTGTGCTTCATTTCAAGCTGATCCTAAAGAGTCTCACTTAAATACAGTCAAGGGAATACTTAGATATCTATTAGGCAATCTGAACTTAGGAATTTGGTATCCTAGGCACAACACTTCCTTTGAAATCTTAGGGTACTCATATTTTAATTTTGCAGGATGAAGGGCAGATAGGAAAAGCACCTCTGGCACCTACCAATTCATATGATAATCTTTATTTTCTTAGTCCAATAGGATGCAAAATTTGGTAGCCCTCTCCATGGTCGAGGCAGAATATATAATAGCAAGAAGTTATGTTGCACAAGTACTATGGTTGAAACAATAACTTTTAGATCTTGGATTACCCAAAAGAACTATCCTAATCATGTGTGACACCATGAGTGCAATCTTCATATCTAAAAATCTAATTAAAAACTCTTGAACAAAACACATAAACATTATACATCACTTTATAAGAGATGATATTGCTAAAGGAGATATAGAATTATAACATATAGCTACAGGAGATAAATTGGGAAGATATAAAATTATAACATATAGCTGCAGGAGATCAATTGGCATATATTTTCACAAATACACTAGCCTACGACACCTTTAGCACTTCGAGGATAGGACGTGGTGTCATAGAAATTCATTTGTAATCCAAAAAAAGAAAAAAAAAATAACAAAAGCAATCAAAAAAAAAAATACTAGCCTAAGGTGTTTCCTGATCTTCACACACTCACCACACTGAACCCCAAAATTGACAATTATTTAACATTGTACTATACAATCCACCTTCATACTGTACGATCTATAAAAACTACACAAATCACAACCCTCTATTAAACCAACGGTCTAGGTTTAACTTCTTCTCTACATATCGTAATATACGATTATCATCATAATGTATGATCTACGTTGTTGTGCATTCAAATCATTTGGTACGATATAATTACACTTTGTATTGTATGATATCTCTTCTTCGTACTGTATTATCCATATATACAAATGTATTGGGATGAATTAAAGTCAGTCGGTATAATATAATTGAGATTCATACTATATGAACACCTATTTATACTGTACAAACATTTTCATCAAAGATTGTACTGATGACTTCTCAAGATGAATGCAATTCCCTCAGATCATTTTGTACGATACTAATCATACTATACAATTTGACTACCTTTTCCCAACTGTTCAGCCAAACAACATAAATGCTTATCGTACTGTATGATATGCCAAAAATTTTATAAATTGGAGAGGATCTAAGATCATTTCACTCATCCTCTCCTCACTACGGTCACTCCCACTTGTTCTTACTCGATGGCAAGCTCAAGCAAACATGGACGACTCATCCTAGGAAGCTCTTCTTCCTCTCATTGCCACAATGATTACTTTTTCTGCTAAGGAAGAGGAAGCATACCACAAGTTCAAGGCTTGCTACATAACCCCCTCTCGAATGCTAAATTAAGCCTCCTTAAACTTTGAGGTGATGAGCTTATTTCCATCCACTACTTTACAATTCCTACTTACCTATCTTTCCCTTACAATTCTGAGCTCCTCTTTAAATTCCTTGCATATCTAACTATGAATATAAAAAACTTGACCCTCACCTCCTTTGTCTGCTAGCAAAATGTAGAAATCACTAAGGCAGACCTTGCCCAATACATTGGGCTTTCTATTGAAGGTCTTAGATATTAAGAGAGTTGCTATTTAGCTTTTGCATGTTTTATATTCTTGTAACTTATTATTTTGATGATTCCAAATATTATTGTTTTGATTACTTAATTTCTCCTAACACATTTTGGAAGAATTGTTTTTTGGCTCTTTTGTGTACTAACATTTCAGGAAAATTAGACTACAGATTGGTGAAGACTTCAAATAAAGATTTGATTATACTATTTTGTAATTTGGAGTCTGTATTTTGCTTATTTTGAGTCAAAGAAAGTGTGATTGTAATTGAGTAACTTAGCACACACACTGTGGGAGATCTTTAAAAGATAAAATTTCTCATACTGATCGTATGGGATGAACCATGTTCGTATGGGACGTTCAGGTCAGTTATACCCTTCAGAGAGCAATTGAACGAACAAAAAGCAAAAAAAATTTTCTATCCTGATCGTCCGGATGAATTTACCCATTCATCCCTGGAAAATGTCCCTGATTTCTCACTTTGAACTGTTCGTCCAGATGAAATGTCCCATTCATCCCTGGACGATATCCTCTGATTTCTTACTTTGAACTGTTCATCTAGATGAAATGTCCCATTCATCCCTGGATTATGTCCTCTGAATTCTCACTTTACACTATTCATCCAGACAAAATGTCCCATTCATTCCCGAATGATGTCCTCTGATTTCTCACCTTAAACTATTCGTCCAGACGAAATGTCCCATTCGTCCAGACGAAATGTCCCATTCGTCCCTGTCGATGTCCTCTGATTTCTCACCTTGAACTGTTCGTCCAGACGAAATGTCTCATTCGTCCCTCAATGATGTCCTCTAATTTATGAAATTAATAGTTCGTCCAGATGATTCTACCCATTCATCCAAGGATGATGTCCTCTATTCCTTAACCTTATGTACCATCCCGCAGTTATCTTTCAATGAAACTTAAAAAATAATTGTTCGTACCGGACGAACTATGTTTGTACGGAATGATGATCGGGTTTAAAGTAATTTTGTACCAGTGCTTATTAAGTTCATACACAATAGTTTTTACACTATTCGTATATACAAATTACGATCATACGCGATCAAGTATGTACATATTTAAAAAATTGTAGTTTTTGGACAATTTTTTGTGTCTTTCATATAAAAGGTCCACTTAAAATTATATTGTAATCTTTTTGTCCACTGGTCTTCTTGCAAACTAAAGAGAGATTGAAGGAGAGAGTGTGAGAGAGTGTTTGAAGGATATTTCTTACTACTGGAACATGAAGTGTTCACTTGGTACTCAAAGGTAAGGATCTTCATTTATGAATTGTGATTACTTCGCTCTTTTCTCTTGTCCTTCCAGATTTCTCGTGAGAAGATCTTATCAAGGAGATCCGGTTCTCTGTCGACACTCGAGGAGTGTGAACAGCAGGAGGGTTCTCTACCTACACTGGGAGAAGTATGAAAAGATGAAGGTTTCCCTGTCTACACTTAGAAAGTGTAAACACCGGGAAGGTTATCTACCTACATTTGGAGAGTGTGAACAGCGGGAGGTACTCTACCTACACTTGGTGGGTGTAAAAGGATGACGGCTCTTTGCCGCCCTGGGTAGTGGTGGAAGAGATTTTTTATAAAGGTTTCTCTGCCTTGCTGTGGGGGCAAAACGAGAGACACTAAGTGGTAATAGTGCAATACATGACGTGGGAGACTTTAAGGAGTGGATGAAGTTCGTGTTTAACCAAAATACTATAAATCTTATGTCTTTTTATTTTTCTGCTGTCTTTTTTACTTTATTATTTATGTGTGATTTGTGGTTGAAAAATCTTTTTTAAAAAATTTATCATAAGTTTTTTATTAGTTTAAAGTTATAAAAGGATTATAAAATTTTTAAATTACCAATTCACCCCCCCCCTCCTCTTGGTTAGCCGCTTGGACATAAGCTTAGGTCTAACAACCTAATTCACATTTAACAAGCTTCAACAAGTGGTATCAGAACGTAGTTTCAAAATCGTAAGTTTAGACTACTTTTTAATTAACGGCTATGGCTACATTTGAAAATCGAAACACACCTGAGGGTTACTCTATAACTAGACCTCCATTGTTCGACAATATTTCTTTTGATTTTTGGAAATTACGCATGTCTATATTTTTACAGTCACTCGATTACCGTATGTGGATCTTAGTTTAGGAAGGGTATACAAAACCAACTAGATTAGTTGACGGAGTTAGAGTTGAAACACCTTTTGTAGATTGGACAGTAGAAGAATGTGACTTAGCACAACTTAATGCCAAATATTTGAATATTTTCTTTTGTGCTCTTAAATCTGAAGATTAATTACATACAGGTTTCCACTTGCAAGAGTGAAAGGATATATGGGATAGACTTTGTATAACTTATGAGGGGACTAATGAAGTTAAATTATCCAGACTTAATATCTTGTTGCATGACTATAAACTATTTTACATGAAATCAAATGAATTCATTTCTGACATGTACACAAGATTCACACAAATAGTCACTTTTTCACATACGTAGGGAACTAACGAATGAAGAAATGGTTAATAAAATACTTCGTTGCTTACCTACTACTTATGATACTAAAATAACTATAATTATAGAGTTTAAAGATTTAAACATTTACTGTATTGACAATCTTCTTGGATCACTTATTGCTTACGAACAAGGGGTGAGTCAAAGATAGATTGATGAAGGTAAATCACGAAGGGAGAAGAACATATCACTGAAAGTAGAGGAGTTAGAGAGTGAACTCTCACAACCTGAGGATAAAGATGACATTGCACTGATGACTAGACAGTTCAGAAGCTTTCTGAAGAGGAAGCAAAAGAGACGCCAGCAATGGAATCGAGGTAAATTTAATAAAAATATTAAGGTTTTAAATAACGATATTTTTTATGAGTGCAGGAAACCTGGACATATTTAGTTAGATTACTCAAAACTCAAATCCATTCCTAGCAATGAGAATGTAGAGGAGAAACTTATTGTGAAGAAGGGCAGGAAGAAATTCCAAAGAGCTTTCTAGGCGGACTCAGCTTCAAACTCGTCAGAGACTAAAAACGAAGAGGAAGTCACTAATTTATGCTTAATGGCCGATAATATTGATCAGTCAGATCAAGAAGAGGTATGTAACTTATCTTATAATAAACTTTTTGATGTCTTTGAACGCATACATGATGCATATAGAAAGTTAAAGAAAATGCATGCTAGTTTGAACTTAGAATTTCAAGAACTACAAAGAGAAAAGGAGATTCGTAGGGAAGATCATGCTTTAATTGATAACAATCACATGAAATTGCTTGATGAGTTTGATGATTTGAATAAGAACCATAAAAGTTTAAAATCATCCTATGCAAAACTTCAAAAGAAATAAAAAATAAAAAGGATGAATTTGAGAGCAAAATATACAAGAAAATTATTCAAATCATATCTTAGAAGATATTAATTCATTTTATAAATTGAAAATAGAAGCTCTCGAGGATAATAGGATACCACCAAGACTTAAAGAGTAAATTATACAAATTGTATCTTAGAAGATATGAACTAGTAAACCATTAGAGACTTTACATATGGATCTTTTTGGACTAGTTAGAACTGTAAGTCTAGGAGAGAAGGTATACGGATTTGTGATTATGGATGATTTCTCAAGATTCATGTGGGTTAGATTTTTATTTTATAAGAGTGAATCATTTGAGGAATTTAGAAACTTTTTAACTTGGATTTAAATAAAACTAGGATGTGAGATTATGAGTATTCAAAGTGATCATGGAGGAGAATATGAGAATGAAAAAATTGAGGATTTTTGTAAGGAGAAAGGAATTGATCATAACTTTTATGCACCTAGAACCCCTCAGGAAAATGAGGTAGTTGAAAGGAAAAATAGAACTTAATAGAAGCTGACCGAGCCATGTTGGCAGAATATTCACTTCCTAAATATTTTTGGGCTGAGGCGATTAGCACTGCATGTTATGTTTTGAATAGGGTGAATGTGAGATCAAACTTAAATAAAACACCCTATAAGTTACTAAAGGGGAGAACACATAATTTGTCACATTTATATGTCTTTGGATGTAAGGTGTCCATTCATAATATTGGAAAATATGCCTTAGGAAAATTTGATCCAAAATTAGATGAAGGAATTTTTATTGGATACTCAAGTGTTGGAAAATCTTATAGAGTATTCAATAAAAGAACTTTGGTAATTGAGGAGACCACACATGTTTTATTTGATGAATTTAAAAGTTTGAAAGAGTCAATTATTAAAGAGAATGAGAAAGAGATTAACTCCTAAAAGATTGAGAAAGTGAATTTGGAAGAAATTTTGGAGGTAGAAAACCCAGTGTCTAGAGATTTGAGATTTTCTAAAAAACACCCAAAGGAATTAATTATAGGAGAACCAAGTGAGGGTGTTAGGACTAGGCATGGACTGAATAAAGAAGTCAATCATTTAGCCATTATTTTAAAGATAGAACCCATAAATATTGATCAAGCACTTTCGGATGAATTTTGGATATTGGCTATGCAAGAAGAACTAAATCAATTTGTAAGAAATGAAGTTTGGGAATTAATTAAAAGGCTAAAGGATCAAAGTGTAGTTGGAACTAAGTGGGTATTCAAGAATAAAATGAATGACTCATGAGTAAACATATGAAATAGCGCTAGATTGGTGGCTAAGGGGTATAATAAGTTTGAAGGGATTGATTTTGAGGAAACTTTTACCCCTATAGCTAAACTTGAACAAATTAGGGTTTTGTTAGCCTTTTTCTATTTTAGAGGATTTAAATTGTTTCAAATGGATGTTAAAAGTGCCTTTTTAAATGGGGTAATTCAAGAGGATATTTTTGTAGAATAACCTCCAGGGTTTTAAAATTCTAAACACCTAAATCATGTTTTCAAATTAAAAAAGGCATTATATGGATTGAAACAAGCACTTAGGACTTGGTATGAGAGGTTTAGTACCTTCCTACTTGAGAGATCTTTCGAAAAAGGAAGTGTAGACACAACTCTCTTTTTGAAAAAATTGGGAGAGGATATACTCATTATACAAATTTATGTTGATGATATCATCTTTGGATCTACAAATAAAAATCTTTGTGATGATTTTTCTAAAATAATGAGTAGTGAATTCGAGATGAGTTTAATGGGAGGTTTGAGTTACTTTCTAGGCTTTAGCATTAAGAAAATTGAGGAGGTTGCATTTCTTTGTTAGTTAAAATATGTTAAGAACATTCTCAAAAAGTATGAAATGGACATTGCTAAACCTATTAGTACACCTTTGAGTTCCTCAGTTCAGTTGGATAAGGACCCTAAGGGAAAATCTATTGATCAAAATAAATTTAGAGGGATTATTAGATCATTGCTTTACTTAACAACCAACCAACCTGATATCATGTTTAGTGTTTATTTATGTGCTAGATTTTAATCAGATCAAAAAGAATCATATTTGATAGCAGTAAAAAGGATTTTAAGGTATTTATTGGGAACTCAGAACTTAGGAATTTGGTATCCTAAGTTTAACTCTTTATTTGAAATAATTGGGTATTTAGATTCTGACTTTACAGGTTGTAGGGTTGATAGAAAGAGCACTTATGGAACTTATCAATTTATTGGAAATTTTTTAGTCTATTGGTCCAGTATAAAACAAAATTCAGTAGCCCTATCTACTGTTGAAGCTGAATACATTGCATTAGGAAATTGTGTGGCACAAGTACTTTTGTTAAAATAACAGTTGATTGATTTAGGATTAACAATAGGTACTATTCCAATTTATTGTGATAACACTAGTGCTATTTGCATTTCTAAAAATCCTATTCAACATTCAAGAACCAAACACATAGACATCAGACATCATTTCATAAGGGATCATGTATCCGAAGGAGAAATTGAACTCATTCATGTTACAACTGAAAATAAACTTGCAGATATTTTTACAAAAACACTAGCCTTTGATACCTTTAGTACATTAAGAATAATGCTTGGTGTGATTGATTTGAATGCTTAAATAAAGTTTTCTATAACATTGATATTTTTATTTATGTGCCTTTTAATTTTGTATTCTTTTGTATGTGTTTTTCAGTGTTTTGTTCATGTTTGGTTTTGCAATTTCCTGTCTGTATGTTTTGTGTACTTTGACATCATGATTCATGATTTTTGAGTGTTGGCATGAAAATTTCTAAGTGTGAAATTCTGTATGAAATTATTTTCTTACGTGACGAATCGTGTAGTGTATTAACTGTCATTTTAAATGGTTTGCATATAGTTTTTCAATTTTTGTATCACCATTCGTCTGTACGATCATCACAATCATCTGGATGATATGTATTTAATCGTATGTACGCATGTAGACAGTTATACGGATAAGACCAATTTCTTTATTTCTGATTATACGTACTAACATTCAGTTCATACATACGAATATGTGGCGATTCAATGTGGGGGACATTTCAAACCGTCATAAAAATGATCATAAATAACTGATCGTCCCGGACGAATACCTGTTCATCTGTATGATTGTTTGGTCAAAAGTCTGTACGAAAGGATGCCTCATAACTTGCATGATTATGAAAAGCTGTTTCTTTTGGACCCATTCATTTGTCTATATGAAATAATTTTCGTATGTACGAACCCAAAATCGTACGGGATGAAATTATTTTCGTTCGTACGAAAACTCATTTTCTCTTTAAAATTGAAAGGTTTTGAACTCAAATTTCATCTCTTAGAAAACTCTTTCAATCTTTTACTCCCCTAAATCTCATTCATGGCTAGTTCAAGCAAGAGAATCAGGCAAAATGAACTTACCAAAGGCCCTTCTTCTAAAAATTATGGAGAAAACTTTCTGTCAAAAGAAAATAAGGAGTCCTTCACTAGATTCGCATCCGCCTAAATCAGCCCCTCTAGAGTCCTTCTCCAAGATCAACTCAATTACAAGGTAATGGACCTTTTCGCTTCTACCCAATTTGGTCTTATTCTGACTCTGATCCACCTATACAACAAGGAGACCTTCCACTACTTCCTTGCCAACATGTCCTTTAATTCTGACCAAACTGTGATTAAGTTGTATGTTTTTTAGAAGATAGTGGAGATCACTAAAGAAGATTTAGTAATATTTTTGAATTTAAGGACTTAAGGGATTAGAGCCCACACTTTGACTTCTTCCACCAACTTTGATTAGACAGCAATAAATCAAGTCATTAGAGGATGTAGAGGAGTTGGCCATTTTCCTAAGTTAGCCTCTCTTAACTATAATGCCCGTATCATCCAGTATATTCTTCGCACTTCCATTATTCCTAAAGCTGGTGATAGAGTAAATATCACACCTCTTCTTTCTACATTGACTTATTTGATTATGACAAGCCAACCAATAGATGAAGCCCAACTGATCATTGACTACTTTTATAAACTTTCTGAGATTGACCATGTCTCTCATAAGAGGAAGAAAAATATAGCCTTAGGATATCTTATGACCTATATTTTAGAGAAGAAATATAACCTAGTCAATCAAGTTCAAAATCTAGAAGAGCCGATCTACTACAATGTTGGATCTTTCTGAGCAATCTTTAATAAAGATCCACATATAATAAGTAGTGACTCAGAGGAGGAAATAAGAGGACCTCCACCTGAACTAGCTGCTACTCTAAATTTTTAGGATATGGTCCAGAGATTTGATTGGCTTGAGAGTCATTTTGATCAACATTTTGATAAAATTGAAACTCATCTTCAGCAGCAGGACTATCAACATCACTAGGATATGGATTGGGTTAGAGGTCAGTTTGATTTAGTTAACACGAATATGGCATGATTAGTAGCTACTTCAACATCTTCAACCCTCCTCAACCTCTTCCAGATCATGGCCCTTCAGAGTAATGATTGTACTTTATTCCGATTTCTTTCTGCCATATGTATTGTGATGTGATTGTACTTCATTCCTATTATGTTAGCTTTTCATTGTGATGTGATATTAGCCTTTTTATTATCATGTATTATGTTCTTTATTTTTATTTTGTGTTTTTAAAAAAATGTTTATTGATATCAATCGTTCTCAATGTAATATCTTTTATCATGATATCAATAAAAGTCATTTTGTCTTGATTTTTAATTTTATTTTGAAATGTGTGTTAACCTATATGATCATCCTTGAAATATTTGATCTTACAAGTTATATATCTTGAATTGTAACACAAAATTAAATTTATTAGAAAATCTAATTTTTTAAAATTTAAGTTGTGATTATAACATGATCTAATTAAGAATGTCAATCTCATATCTCTTGTTAGACTAATATAATTTTTATATTATTATTGCAATTATGATGTTTTCTTATTTTGTATTTCTCTTATCAATATAAATATTATTGTACTTAGAGAAATTTGAGATTTTTTATTATTGATTTTGAAAAAATTGAGAATATACTTGAAAATGTACAAATGTACAAAAATCAAAAGAATGTGTAATAGTTCATAATTTGAAAAAGAGGTAGAAAATAAGCTCACCAGTAAAAAGATGCGCAAAATGTGCCACAAATATTGAAAAGATGCGCAAAGCACCACAAGTGATATTTGTTCTAATAAATTCTTTCCTTAATCTTTCAATCATTCAATTCAAATTAATCTTCTATATGATTTTATTTGGTATTGAAATTTGAAATATACAAATTTTACACTCATCTATTTTGTAATGATTTTGTTTATCTCATTGTCTAAATTATCTCATGATTTTGATAATTTCTTTTTTATTATTTATGTTATATCTCTTCTCAAATCAAATGAATCCTTTTATTTCTCTAATGATCTTTAATTTTATTTGCAAATATATCTCAATCTCTTTTAAGGATCAATTATCAAAGGCTTTTCATATGACTTCTAACATTTCTATTTTTTTTCTTTTTCTTCTTCTATTTTTGCTGTTGTCAAAAAGGGGGAGAAATATTGTTCGTTTGTTTTATCTTTGCATTTATGTTCAAGCGATTGTGTGTTAAAAATTTTAAAATAATTTTTTTCTTATGTTCAAATGCCCCTTATTCTCACATGCTTATTAATTTAGGAAGAGTTTAGGAGAAACTTAGGAATTTGAAAATTATACAAATGATAATTATTTTACCATCATCAAAAAGGGGGAGATTGTTAAGAGAGTTGCTACTTAGCTTTTGCATGTTTTATATTCTTGCAACTTGTTATTTTGATGATTCCAAATATTATTATTTTGATTACTAAATTTCTCCTAACACATTTTGAAAGAATTGTTTTTTGGCTCTTGTGTGTACTAACATTTCAGGAAAATCAAACTCCAGAATGGTGAAGACTGCAAATAAAGATCTAACTATACTATTTTGTAATTTGGAGTCTATATTTTGTTCATTTTGAGTCAAAGAAAGTGTGATTGCAATTGAGTAACTTAGCACACACACACTGGGGGAGATCTTTAAAAGATAAAATTTCTCATACTGATCGTACAGGATGAAGCATGTTCGTACGGGATGATCAGGTTAGTTATACCCCTTAAATAGCAATGGAACGAATAGAAAGTGAAGAAAAATTTTCTAAGCCCTGATCATTTGAACGAATTTGCCCATTCATCCCTAGATGATGTCCTCTGATTTCTCACATTGAACTGTTCATCCAGACGAAATGTCCCATTCATCCCTAGACGATGTCCTCTGATTTCTCACTTTAAACTATTCGTCCAGACGAAATGTCCCATTCATCCCTGGATGATGTCCTTTAATTTCTCACTTTATACTATTCATCCAGACGAAATGTCCCATTCATCCCTGGATGATGTCCTCTAATTTCTCACCTTGAACTATTCGTCTAGATGAAATGTCCCATTTATCCCTGGACGATGTCCTCTAATTTCTCACCTTGAATTATTTGTCTAGACGAAATGTCCCATTCGTCCCTAGATGATGTCCTCTATTTTCTGAAAATAATAGTTCATCCAGACGATTCTGCCCATTCGTCCCAGGACGATGTCATATGTTCTTTAACCTTGTGGACCATCCTAAAGTTATCTTTCAACAAAGCTTAAAAATAACTATTTGTACAGGACGAACTATGTTCATACGGGATAATGATCGGGTACGAAGTAATTTCATACCAATGCACATTGAGTTTGTATGAAATAATTTTTACACTGTTCGTACGTATGAATTACGATCGTACGGGACGATCAAGTATGTACATATTTGAAAATTTGCAATTTTTGGATGGTTTTTCGTGTCTTTCATATAAAAGGTTCACTTAAAACTGTCTTGTAATCTTTTAATCCACTAGTCTTCATGCAAACTGAAGAGAGATTGAAGGAGAGAGTGTTTGAAGGAGATTTCTTACTACTGGAGTGTGAAGTGTTCACTTGGTACTCAAAGGTAAGGATCTTCATTTGTGAATTGTGATTACTTCACTCTTTTCTCTTGTCCTTCCAGATTTATTGTAAGAAGATCTTGTCAAGGAGATCCGGTTCTCTGCCGACACTCGAGGATTGTGAACAGCAGGAGGGTTCTCTGTTTACACTTGGAGAAGTGTGAAAGGATGAAGGGTTTCTATGCCTACACTTAGAAGCTGTAAATAGCGAGAATATTCTCTGCCTACACTTGGAGAGTGTGAACAGTGGAAGGTTCTCTGCCTACACTTGGACGGTGTAAAATGAGGATAGTTCTCTGTCGCACCAGGTAGTGGAGGAAGAGAGTTTTTGTAAAGGCTTCTCCGCCTTGCTGTGGGGGCAAAAGGAGAGACACTAAGTGGTAATATTGCAATACTTGAAGTGGGAGACTTCAGGGAGTGGATGTAGGTCATGTTTGACCGAACCTTTATAAATGTTGTCTTTTTATTTTTTCGCTGCCTTTTTTACTTTATTGTTTTGGTGTGATTTGTAGTTGAAAAATCTTTTTTAAAAAATTTATCATAAGTTTTTTATAGGTTTAAAATTATAAAAGGGTGGTAAAATTTTTAAATTACTAATTCACCCCCCTCTTGGTTAGTCACTAGGAGTGTCATCAATCTAGTCCTTAGGAATGTTGCTTTTCACCAACACCAACCACTTGTCAAGTCTCTAACCCAAAATGCCTACATTACTCAACATGTTCTTAGAACATCAATTATTCCTCAATCTAGCAATAGGATTCGCATGACCCCAATCCTATCTTTTCTTCTTAGAACATCATGTAAAACACTAAATTTGATGAGGCCAATTTAATTCTTAACTATATCCAAAACATGACCCTAGTTCGCATTCCTACCACCCGTAGAAAATTTTACTTAGCTCTTGGCCACCTCATAGGTTACATTCTTCACCACAAATACTAGTTAACCTATCCTTGTGAACTCAACAATCTACCTATTTTCTATACGGATGCTTCCTTCCATATTTTGTTTCATCAGGGGCAAGTGCATGATGAGCTGCATTTTGATAAAGAAGAAGAGGTTGCTCCAGCAGGAGAACCTGCTCCACCAAGAAGATATGAACCACAACGAGGACCTGCATCGGCTTATCCTCATGATGATCTGATCAAATGATTTGACCAACTTCAAACTTGACTTGATGCTCACATCCAAGAACAACACCAAAAATATGAGGAGGACATGTGATGGTTTGGGAAAAGATTATCTTCAATTGATCAACAGTTCACATCCATCCACCGCTACTTTCAACCACCTCCACCACCACCTGATCAAGATCCAACTTATTGACTTATCACAATCTTATGTTTTTCTATGTTTTGTTTGTTACTTCTTTTTTTGTGATGTCAAAAGGGGGAGAAGTTTGTTGTCTACTTTAGTTAGTATGCTTTATTTATATGTCATGTTTATCATGTTTTCCTTATCTACTTCCAATGAAATACATGTTTGTTTATCTATTTATATTTCTATTCACACTTTTATGTTAAAAAAAATAAAAATAAAAATTATGCTAACTTACTTATCGATAATATTATTTGACATCATCAAAAAGGGAGAGATTGTTACAGTCCATGACCCCTAGCCTAAGATTTTGATGATGACAAATATTGTTAATTTGAATCATATCATTATTCATTGAATATTTTGAATTTTATTTTGTCTGTGAGTACTAACATTTTAGGAAGATCATATATTATTGAAGACAACAAGAAGACTCAAGGTTGGGAGGAGTAGGATGTGAAGTTAGTAACTATATAATTTTCATTTATTTTTTGTTTTTTTTTTCTTTTTCTTGAGTTTGGCCATAAAGTGTATGCACACTGAGCAACCATGCACACACAGGGGGAGAGTTTTCTTTTAAGAAAAATGATTATTTGTAGATCGTACTGTATGACCTATTGTGGCTCAACGACTATCTGTAAACTTATTGTAAAGTACGATTAGTATCGTATTGTATTATATGTTTTTAATTTAAAACCCTAGCCACCAGATTAATTTAAGTAAGTTCTTAAATCATAAATTTTGAACTGATCATACTGTACGATCAAATTATATAGTATGAATATTTGAATACTTATTTAAATTAACCCCCATGATTTGTCATTAAATCAAGGATTAATTTCTTACTGGTGATCGTACTGTATGATCATGTTCATATTGTATGATGAAACAAGGTTGTTTTCGATCATCCCGAACATTATACTGGATGATTTCTTGATTTTTGAACTAATCATACTGGATAATGTAAACATCATACCGGATGACCTGAAGCTTTTAATATATCGTATTGTATGAATTGGATCATACTAGATAATGAATATAGATGAGTTTTGGTCATCTCAGCATTCGTCCTGTATGAACAAAAGAAATATAACATATCATACTGAACGATATTAATATTATATTGTATGATATTGTTCAGAAAAATTGCCTGTTCGTACTCCTTCGTACTAGGATGAAGGTTGTTTTGTATTCATCATATTATACAATCTTGGATTGTACTGTATGAACAGAAATGGTTAAATTAAAAATTTAGAGTTTCTTGGAGCCTGATATATATATATATATATATAACTTCTATCTTTTGAGTTAACATATGAGAAAGGAATGTGACAAGAAGGGGACTTCTTGAGAGAGAGCTACTTTGTGAGATTTTGGGTTTGTGAGAGGGAGAAAGAGTATGAGGGGATCACACGATTGCTCCAAGCCTGCTGCACGCTTACTCCACCTATGGCTCGTGAAAATCTTGTGGGAAGCTTTTTAAGGGGGAGATCCTTCAAGGTCCATGTCCTCTAAGGTATTCTGCCTTCTCCAGGAGGGAGAAAATGGGAAGGTTCGTTACCGTCACCGGAAGTGTGACATAGTGTTTGGTACTCCGCCACACCGGGGAAGGTGAAAGTGAGATTTTGTAAAGGCTTCTCCGCCTTATTGTGGGGGAAAAGTTAAATTACTTTTGGGTAATGAAATTCCCATAGTGGAGGACTCCAGGTAGTGGATGTAGGTCATGTGATTGTACCACTATAAATCTTCTTGTGTGTTGTTTTACATTTACGTTACTTTACTAATGTTTTGCATTTTACATCCGGCTTGGTGAAAAGTCTATTCTAAATCTTTTGTTATGTGATTAAAATTTCATCACTTATGTGCAATAATGTTTTAATAATTTGCTTTTGCATCAAGTTAAGTTTTTGTTTAAAATTTAAAAATAAAAAAATTAGAACTCTTATTTAGGATTATTACTTTATTACAAAAATTTTCAATTCACCCCGCCCCCTTTTTGGCACACCTCATACTTTCAATATGGTGGTTTGAACATTAAAAATAGTTATTCATCATAGCTACATTCATGTACATCATTTCAAATTAACCAGGGATCCAACCCAAGTTTTCATTATAATGAGCATCCTACTAAGTCAAGTGGTTCTCAATTTGATCAAAACATTTATCAAAATGAGTCTCTAATCTATCAAAGCACTGGACCATTTCTTGGTAGAAGTTATGGTCAGGTCCAGGTGTAGGTGTTGGAGCAGGTGTAGGAGTTCCCCCTTCTCCCTCAGAATCATCACTACGAGAATTATGATCTCTCCCAAAAATTGGAAGAAAAGTGGCATCAATGAAGTAGAATGGTAGTTCAGTGGGAGGATTAGGATGAATCAGATTGTACATCTTATGAAGAATATAGGCAACAAGATGTCCTAATGCCACATTTGTCTTCCTCTTATGGTGTGGAAGTCTAATTTTAGAAAGGGTATATAGGTAGTCTATAATGTGTTAGGCTTCATCAATGGGCTTTTTAATCATAACCAGATAGGTGACTATGGACAAAAGTGGAGTCATATTTACTCGATCACCAGTTTTAGGTATAATTTAAGTTCTTAAAACATGCTAGATGATTCAGGCATTTTGATTCAAAGTATAAACTCGAGGTAAATGACTAACTTGTGAGACACCTTTAAGAACTTTATTAGTTTCAGACCAGTCAAAGCCAGCTCTAGAGGTCAAAGTGTAGGATTGAATCCCCTAGGTTCTCAGGCAGGAAAAGTTGCTTAAATCTTCCTTAGTTATTTATGCAGGTTATTTCTGCACATAAGAATATATCCTAGAGTGGTCCTCATTAACTCTCATATTAGCCAATAAGTATTGGAAAGTTTCTTTATGGTAGGCATAAATGAGAGTGAGAATGAATGAAAGTTGAGTTAAGGCAAACAAAGGCATGATAAAAAAGTGAAGATCACCCTGAATAAGAAGTCTAGACGGGGTGATATTGGCAGAAATATACCTAAAATATGCATCCTAATTCTTCTTAGATAGGAAGTTGTTATCCCCACCACTTCTAGAAGAAGAATCCTTATAACCATGAGGACGTTTGCTAGAACTTGTCATTTCTAAGATGATGGCTCTAAAAGGTTTTGAAATGGTTATGAAAGTGAATAAAAACAATTTCAAAGACCCTTCTATCTAAAGAAAAATGAACAATTGTACCATATGAAATATGGATCATACGTACGATTGTAAAATCATACAAGATGAAAATATTTTTGTATGTAGGAACAAAAATGGCCAAAAATGAAACGGTTTTTCATAAAACACCTTTTCTGAGGTGTCCTTTCATACAAGCTTTTTTCACCACATGATTGTACACACGAATGGGTATTCATCTGAGACGAATAAAATATTAAAGATAATTTTAAATGAGGTTAAGTTTGTCCCCCATAGAAACTGACATCTAAATCGTATAGATGAAAATGATTTGGTATGTATGATCAGTAATAAATAATTGACATTTTTAAATAAACCGTCCCCACAAAAATAGACAAAACTGTGCAAATCGTATAGGATGATGATGACATCGTATAGTATGAAACCTATAAAAACTAAGTTTTACGTGCTTAACTCTAAAAACAATTATGTAAATGCTACAAATTCATACAGGACAAAAAATATTCATACACTATAAATAAAACATATAGAAAGCAACATATGACAATAAAAAAATCTTCTCAAAATAAATCATTTCAAATCAAGTGACATGCCTCTAGTCTAAAAATAAAAACAAAAATGGAAAATATAAAATAGAATACACATAAAAAAATAAAAATAAACAAATATAGGCAAACTAAGTAGACATATATATATACAACACATCAAGTTTGTAGAATTTTCAATTTAAATATTAAGATCAATAACCCCTAACCAGGTTCTTAAGGTGCTAAAAGTGTCAAATTCCAATGTTTTTGTGAAATTATCTGCAAGTTGATTGTTCGTAGTAAAATGATTCAATTTAATCTCTCCCTTAGCTATATAATCTCTAATGAAGTGATGTTGTATGTATATATGCTCGGTTCTATAATGTTTAATAGGATTGTTTGAAATACAAATGGCACTTGTATTATCACAAAATATTGGAATTGTGCCAATTGAAAATTCTAAATCAATCAACTATTATTTCAATCAAAAAAACTTGTGTCACACAACTTCCTAAGGCAATGCACTCTACTTTAGCAGTAGATAGGGCTATTGAATTTTATTTCCTATTGGACCAAGAAACTAAATAGTTTCCTATGAATTGTTAAGTTGCAGATGTACTTTTCTGATCAACCCTATAAACTATAAAGTTTGAATTAGAATATCCAATAATTTCAAATGAAGAGCTGTGCTTAGGATACTAAATCCCTAAATTTTGAGTTCTCAAAAGATATCTCAAAATTCTTTTTATTGCAATCAAATATGATTCTTTTGGATCAGATTAACATCTAATACACAAATAAAAACTGAACATTATATATGGTCTGCTAGCAGTCAAGTAAATCAATGATCTAATAATCCCTCTAATTGTTTTTTTTTTTTTATCAATAGATTTTTCCTTAGGGCCCTTATCCAACTGTATTAAGGAACTCATTGGTATAGTTACACGATTAGTATTATCCATTTTATATTTCTTGATGATGTCCTTAATATACTTAGAATAACTAAGAAAAATCTCTTCCTCATTTTGCTTAATACTAAAACCAAGAAAATAACTCAAAACTCTCATTAAACTCATCTCAAATTTACTGCTTATTATTTTTGAAAATCTTCACAAAGATTTTTATTTGTAGATCAAAATATTATATCATTAACATATATTTGTATAATGAGTATATCATTTTCTATTTTCTTTAAAATGAGAGTAGTTTCCACACTTCCTTTCACAAAAGATCTCTCTAATAGGAAAGTGCTTAATCTCTCATACCAAGCCCTAGGTGTATGTTTCAGTCCATACAATGTCTCTTTAAATTTAAGCATATTATTAGGGAATTTAAAAATTTTAAAACCTAGAGGTTACTCAACATAAACATCAACTTATACCACTCCATTCAAAAAAGAACTTTTGACATCCATTTAAAATAATTTAAAACCTTTAAAACACATAAAGGCTAACAAAATCCTAATTTCTTCAAGTCTTGATACAAGGGAAAAATTCTCTTCAAAATTAATCACTTCTATTTTATTATATCCCTTAGCTACAAATCTCGCCTTATTTTTAATTACAACTCCTGAATCATTCATTTTATTTTGGAACACCCACTTAGTTCCAACAACACTTTGATATATAAGCCTTTTAGTTAATTCTCAAACATCATTTCTTACAAATTGATTCAATTTTACTTGCATGGCCAAAATCCAAAATTCATCTCAAAATGCATGAGTTATATTGTGGGTTCAACAATTAATATAAATGCAGAATGATTCACCTCTTAGCTAAGTCCATGCCTAGTCCTAACACCCTCACTACATTCACCTAAAATTAATTCCTTAGGGTGATTCTTATAAAATTTCCATTCTCTAGGCATGGGGTTTCCTTTTTCCACATTTTCTTCCAAATTCAACTTTTCAATTCCTTGGGAGTTATTTTCAATATGATCCTTTTCCAACCTTGGATCCTCTAAAATGCTATATTCATAAAAAATAACAAGTGTGGTATCCTCAACTATTAAAGTTCTCATGTTAAAAACTCTATAAGATTTTCCAACACTAAAGTATCCAAGAAATATTTTTTCATCGGATTTTGGATCAAATTTTCATAAAGGAGTATTCTCATTATTATGTATGAATACCTTACATCCAAAAACATACAAATATGACAAATTTGGTGTTCTACTCTTAAGAACTTCATAGGATGTCCTATTTAATTTGGATCTAATATTCACCCTATTCAGAATATAACAAGTTATACTGATCGCTTAAAACCAAAAGTATTTTGGAAGTGAGTATACTACCAACATAGCTCTAGCGGCTTCAATTAATTTTCTATTATTTCTTTTGACTACTACATTCTACTGAGGGTTTTAGGTGCTAAAAAATTATGATCAATTCCTTTATGTTTATAAAAATCTTTAAATATTTCATTTTTAAATTTACCTTCATGATCATTTTGAATTAATAAAATCTCACATCCTATTTTCTTTGAATCCAAGTCAAAAAACTTCTAAATTCCTCAAATGATTCACTCTTATAAAATAAAAAATTAATCCAAGTGAATCTAAAAAAATCATCTACAATCACATATCCAAATAATTTACCTCCTAAACTTATAGTGCTAACCGGTCCAAAAATATCCATGTGAATTATTTCCAATGGTTTGGTAGTCCAAATATCTTTAATGGAATCAAAGGAGGACTTCACCCTTTTTTCTAGTGAGCATGCATCGCACAGGAGATCCTTAGTAAAGTCTAGTTTGGGTATCCCTCTAACTAGTTCTTTTTGGGTAATTTTCCTAAGGTTTTTCATGCTTGTGTAACAAGTCTCCTATGCCATAACTAAGATTCATCACTAATGGTTTTAAGGAAAAAAGCATTAGAAGATTTAATACAATTAAAATCAAGTATATACATATTGTTTACCCTACTTTCATGTAGTACATAATTTTCATTTTGCCTTAATATGCATCTAGTGGGAAAAATTTTTACACTATAACACTTATCACATAGCTGACTAATACTCAACAGATTATGCTTAAAGCCTTCTACAAGTAAAACATTCTCAATGAAAAAATTGTTCAAGTATCCAATCATGCATGTGCATACCACTTATCTAATGGTATTATCCCCTAGAGTAATCTTGCCTCTATTTCTGGCTTCCAGCGATATGAATTGTGTAGTGTCTCTAGTCATATGCTTCAAACCTCTAATGTCCATGTTCTAAATGCTCTCACGAGGTCTAGTATGAAAGCATTTCTATAAGATAATCAAACATTAGTCTTGGGAACCAAAATAATTTTGGGTTCTCTTATTGGCAAAAATAAACTAGATACATGTTTGATATGACTTGTTTTATTATCTTAGGTCTCCATATTGAATGAGTTTCACTATGAATAGTATAAGTGTGTAATATATGCCCAAGTAATCTACAAGAAAAGCATCTTACTCTACAAAAAAGATTTATTAATATATATGTATTAAATTGTCTTTTCCTACGTTTTAAAATTTTTATCTTTTTATCAGAATTAAAAAATTGTTCACGTGTAGGTGGAATCCAATTTTTCCCAAGTACTTTCAATTGAGCTTTAAAAAATGAGTTTACACTTTTTAATACAGTATTGTTAACTTTCAAATAATACTCTCTATTATCAGATTCATCCGTAAATGTTTTGAAATCCTTTTTCAAGTTTAGTTTGGGATGATTTTAATTATTCATGAGTTTGTTCAATTTATCATATTCATCCAATAGTTTCATGTGGTTGTTATCAATTAGTGTGTAATCTTTCCTAAGGATTTCATACTCTTTTTGAAATTTAAGAAAATCCATGTTTAACTTAGCATGCATCTTTTTGAGTTTTCTATATACTATATGAATCTTTTCAGAAACATCAAATAATTCTTCATAAGTTAAGTTACATACCTCCTCTTGATCTGACTGATCAAGCTTGTCGGCCATCAAACACAAGTTGGTAATTTCTTCCTCTACTTTTCTTTCTGAAGAATTTGAAGTTGAGTCTGCCCAAAAAGTTCTCTGGAACTTCTTTCACCCCTTCCTCACATTTATTTTCTCATCCATCATCTCCTTGCTAGGATTAGCTTTAAGATTAGGCATTCAAATTTGATGTGTCAAGGCTTCCTACATTCATAGCAAATCACATCATTCGAATCCTTAATATTTTTATAGAACTTACCTTTATTCCACTGATGACATCTCTTTTGCTTCCTCTTTAGAAAATTTTTGATTTTCCTTATCATTAAAATAATGCCATCTTCATCCTCTGGCTGAGACTGATAACTTTTTGAGTCATCCACTTTGAAGTCTATGTTCTTCTTCTTTCACTTCTCTCCTATATCAATCTGTCTTTGGATCACTCCTTACTCATAAGTAATTAGTGATCTAAGAAGATTGTCAATATAATAAATTGTTAAAACCTTAGACTATGTAATAGTCATTATTTTTGCATCATAAGAAGTAGGCAAATAATAAAGTATTTTATTCACTTTCTTATCATTTGTTAGTTCCCTACCTAAAGCATGTAATGAAGTAATTATTTGAGTGAAATGAGTGTAAATGTCAATGATTGATTCATTTGGTTTCATACAGAATAATTTATAATCATGTAGAAAAATATTCAATCTAGATTGTTTCATCTCGTTAGTCCCTTCATATGTGCTACAAAGTCTATTCCAATTTTATTTTTCAATTTTACAGCATTCATGTAATCTTCAGATTTAAGTGCATAGAAAGAATTGTTCAAACATTTAGCATTTAACTAAGCTAAGTGTCATTATTCAACATTCCAATCAGCAAATGGTGTTTCAGTTATAATGGCCTCAACAAGTCTAGTTGGCCTAATGTATCCTTCATATACTAAAATCTATATGCGATAGTCAAGCGATTGAAGAAAAGTATACATTTGTGTTTTCCAAAACTCGAAAGGGATGTTATCAAATAATGAAGGTTTAATGATTGAATACCCTTCAAGTGTGTTACAGTTTTCAAAAGTATCCATGATCATTTTCAAAAGGTTGTCTAAACCTTAATTTTCAAAAGAAGGCTTTAATACCACTTGAAAAGTATGTATATGTTGTTAGACTTATAACAATTATCTCAATGCTAACCAATAGTGGGGGTGAATTGGTTATATTTTAAAAAACCATTTTATAATTTTTTTTTACAAAGAGAAATTTTCAAAATAAAAACTTTTCAACCATAAAAAAATAATTTGTAGGAAAATAAAATTGTAGTGAAATAAAAAGAACACAAAAAAAATTATAGTGGTTCGATCCAACTAAACCTACGTCCACTCCCTAAAGACTCCATGTTCAGATATTGCACTATTACCAATATGACTCTCCTTTTGCTCCCAGAGCATAGTGGAGAAGCCTTTATAATTACCCTCTCTTCCACCAATCTCTAGTGCAGTAGAGTACCCTCATGCTTTCACACCCTCCAAGTGTTGGTAGAGTACCGTCATCCTTTAACACCCTCTAAGTATCGGTAGAGTACAGTCATCCTTTCACACTCTAAAAGTGTCAATAAAAAACTGACATCCTTTCACACTCTCTAAGTGTCGGCAGATTACCAGCATCCTTTCACACTTTCAAAGTGTCAGCAAAGAACCATATATTCTTCAAAGATCTTCCCTTGAGCATCTTCAAAGAAGGAAGAATTTTGCAATAAACAAAAAGAGATTTTAACCTTTGAGTAACCTTGTGAAGCCTTTACACTCTAAATTTGTAAGAGCTCTCTCTCAAACACTCTCCCAATTCACTCTCACACTTTTATTCTTCAAGAAAAATGAAGAAGAATTCATCCTTAGTCAATTTTTAGGACTATTTATATGAAAGACATGAAAAACTATTCAGAAAACAATAAATTTTAATTATGATCGTCCATGATCGTACAATATGATCGATGATCGTACATATGAACAGTTCAAAATTTATTTGTACAATCTTGTACGAACTGAATTTGTGCATAAAAGTTATATATATGAACTAACATCGTAGAATAAGAACTGATTTAATCAAACCATGTTTTATTTGGAATGAAAATGGAAGATTCCATTTTGTACACTTGAAATCATTTATATGAACACAAGTTCATATAGTATGAACAGTTCAAAAATTTTTGATGTTCATATGAATTAAATTATACGCATTAATTTTGTACTCTAGAAATCTTCTGTAGGAACCCAAGTTCATCCCGAATGAACAGTTCAAAAAATTTACCTGTTCATATGGATAAAAATGTACGCATCAACTTCATACTCTAGACTTATCTATACAAACAGAACAAAAAATTTACATGTTCGTATGGAAGAAAATATATGCATCAATTTCTTACTTTGGATGTCATCTGTACGAAGGCAACATTGTACATTACGAACAGTACTTAGAAATTTTTTTCATCCATGATTTGATTAACAGCTTTTGGAGAAATGCTCTCACCAAATTATCCTGTAAAATCTAAAATTGTACAGTTTTAAAAAGTTACAAATTTTCACACTCCCCTATTGTGTGTGTGCACGGTTATCCAATTACAATCACACTCTCTTATACTCAAGAAAAGTATAAAAAGTACAGGCTTTATATACAATTAATCCTTATCTAAACTATATTGAAGTATTCAACTATTAGAGTATGATTTCCATGAAACGTCAGTACACACAAAGCAAAGTAATATTTTCAATATACGTTAGGATAAATAGTAATCAATACAATAATATTTTGGAATCATTAAAAATACACAAGATATGAAAACATAGTTATGAAAACAAAGTTGCAACATTAATGATATTAATATATCTAATGGAATAATTTATAGTTATGCTTAGCATGCACATGTACCTACTCCTTTTGTTCATATAATAGTTATACTTAATAGCATAAAGGATCTATTATACCTTATGATAAAAATAGCACAACTATATTCTCTTTCTTATCACATTAAATTATAATTGTTTAAATTACAAATATTAAAATTCTTTTATTATATTGTGAATGACATGTAACTTGTATATAAATTTTCTTTAATAATTGTTCACAAGTAATATAATCTTTTTTTGTTATCATCATGTATACATACAAGTCAATTACAGTACTTAAATATATTGAATCTTCTTATATGTCTTTGATATTATTTATGAAGTACATATCCAACCATTATTCTATTCTTTTCTAGTTTAATTATTTTGTGAAGAATGTTTGGAATAATTAATCTATGGAATGAATAATTTAGTAATCTCCATTTCTTCTAAAATGGAGGTGTTGTTGAAACTTGTTCACTATGAATTAGGTTGTTAAACCTAAGCTTATGTCCCAGCGGCTAACCATAAGGGGGGGAGAATTGGTATTTAAAAAATTTTACCCTCTTTTAAAATTTAAAACCGAGAATTTAACTTTAGTGAATTTTATAGAAAAAGTTTTTCAACCACAAGTTAGAAACAGTAAAATAAAAATAAAAGCAGCGGAAAAATAAAAGACACGAGATTTATAGTGGTTCGGTCAAACATGACCTACATCCACTCCCCGAAAGCACCCTCCGAGTATTGCACTAATACCACTAGTGACTCTCCTTTTTCACCCACAGCAACGCGAAGAAGCCTTTACAAAACTCTCTTCCACCACTACCCGGTGTGGCAGAGAACCATCATTTTTTTACACCCTTCCATGTATTGGCAAAGAACCATTCATACTTTCACACTCTCCCAGTATAGGCAAAGAACCCTTCATCCTTTCACACTCTCCTAGTGTGGGCAGAGAACCCTTCGGCTGTTCACACTCTCTAAGTGTGGGCAGAGAATCCTTTGGCTGTTCACACTATCCAAGTGTCGGCAGAGAACTGGATCTCCTTGACAGATCTTCTTCAGAAGAAATCTAGAAGAAACACAGAAAAGAGTGAAGTAATTAAAAACCAAAAGTAGAGACTCTTACCTTTAAGTACCAAGTAAAACCTTCACGCTCCAGTAGTAAGAATTCTCCTTCAAACACTCTCTCACACTCTCTCCTTGACTCTCCTATCAATTGGCACGAAGATCAGTAGTCAAAAAGATTAAGCGGCAGTTTATATTGGACTTTATATAGGAAAGACACAAAAATTCATCCAAAAATTGCTAAAATTCAAATCTATTAGTAGTGGATCATCCCGTATGATCATGGATCATCCCGGACGATGTTACTTAATTCAGTTGGAAATGAACCCAATGTATATTGGTATGAACTGACGTCGTACACATTAATCATCTCGTACAAATCAGGTTCATCCGGTACGAACGGTAATACTATAGGTCGGTTCAGAAAAATGCAGGAAGTTGCCAATTTTTAAAGAGACGGTTCGCTTTGTCCTGGCACGAATATGCGTTTGTCCGGACAAAATTTTTACAAAGGACATTTCATCCTGGAACGAATATGGATTTTGTCTAAACAAAAATTTTCCAGAGGACATTTTGTCCTGGGACGAATTGGAGTTCGTCTGGACGAAATTTTTCCAGAGAGCATTTCGTCCTAGCACGAATATAAATTTTGTCTGAACAAAAACTTTCCAGAGGAAATTTCATCCTTGGACGAATTGGAGTTCATCTGGATGAATCTTTTCCAGAGAGCATTTCATCCTAGCACGAATATAAATTTTGTATGAACAAAAATTTTCCAAAGGAGATTTCATTCTGGGATGAATAAAAATTCGTCCTGGACGATCAGGACTTAGAAAAATTTTCTAGGCTTCCTGTTCATTCCATTGCTCTTCTGAGAAGTTAACTGACTTGATCATCCCATACGAACTATGTTCGTCTCGTACGATCCTTATAAATTTTTAAAGATCTCGTCAATTGTGTGTGTGTTATTAACTCAATTACAATCACTCCCTCTCAAACTTAATTCAAATAAAAGTACAAGCTTCAATTTACAAAATATCTCATGCTGAATTTGATGTAAGTTTTTAGTAGTCTAGAGTTTGATTTTTCTGAAAGTGTTAGTTCACACAAGAGCAAAAACAAACCTTCGAAAAAGTGTTAGGAGATATCAACTCATAAGACAATAATATTTGAAATCATCAAAACTATACAAGTTGCAAGTTTGTAAAACATACAAATAGCAACTCTCCCCCTTTTGATGATGGCAAAGTAATTATTTTTAGTATAATTTTAAATTCTAAGAATCTCCTAAACTCCCCCTGAATTGATGATTATATGAAAAATAAGGAGGCTTTGCACAACAATTTTAACTTTTTCCCTTTTTTTAATTTTAAAAATGCAACAAAAACACTGCTATGAAACATAAATACGATATAAACAAGGATAAAAAAACAAGTGAAAAGAAAAGAACAAACAATATTTTCTCCCCCTTTCTGACAACAGCAAAAAGAGAAGAAGAAAAAGACCAGAAATGTAAGCAGTCATATGATAATGCTTTGATAATTGATCCTTGAAAGTGATTAAAATAAATTTTGCAAATAAAATCAAAACATTAAGCAAATTATAGTAATTCATAGAATTTAAGAAGAGATATAACATTGATAATAAAAAGTATATATAAAAAACATGAGTCGATTTAGACACTAAGATAGAGAAAATCATTGCAAAAAGGATGAATAGAAAAATTTTATATTTCAAATTACAATATGGAATATAAATGTACAGAAGATCAATTTGAACTAAGAGATTAAAAGATTATGGAAAGAATTAACTACCACATGTGGCGCTTTGCACATCTTTTTCAAATTTGTGGCACATTTTTGTGCATCTTTTCACTTGTGGGCTTATTTTGTACCTCTTTTTCAAATTGCAAATCTTTGCGCATTCTTTTTGATTTTTTCATACATTTATACATTTTTCAAGAGTAATTGTATTCTTTCCAAAATCAATAATAAAAAATTTCAAACTTTTCTAAGTGCATAAATATTTATTGATAAGTTAAATACAAAATAAGAAAACATCATAATTGTAATAATAATAATAGACATTAATGTAGTCTAAATAAGAGACATGAAATTGACAATCTTAATTACATCAAGTTATAAGCAAAACTTAAATTTAGAAAAATTAGATTTTCTAATGAATTTTATTTTAACTTGCATTTCAAAATATAGCACTCTTAAGATTAAAAATTATAACGATTTTCATATGGACTAACACATATTTCAAAAATAAGATTAAATAAAAAATAGGATAACTTATATTGATATAAAAATAAAGGATATTCCAATCTTACCAAATGATATCAATACGACATAAGATTCAAAAACCAAAACATCTAATAAAAAAAAAATACAACACATTTTCCTAAAACACAAAACTAACACATCAACTAAATAAAACAACAAAAACAAGTACATGTGTCACTCAAATGGACCCTGATCTGGAGAAGGAGGAGGAGGTGCAGCACCGAAGAAGCTGAAATAGCTACTCATCATAAGCATATTGGAATTTATATCATTTATCTGTTCTCGTATAAATCTCATGTCTTGAGTGTATTGTATATCCTGCTGCTGCATATGAGCTTCAATTTGATCAAACCTTTGATCAAAGTGAGTCTCTAAACGGTCAAATATTTGAATCAAATCCTGATAATTTGGTACATTAGCAGGTGCAAGTGCAGCTTCATATTCTTCCTCGGTATCACTAATGACATGTGTTTTACTTAGTTCTTCTTTATTGAAGATTGCTATAAATGATCCGTCGTTGTAGTAGAATGATTCTTCAAAATCTTGATCTGGATGAACCAATTTGTATTTCTTATCCAGAATGTAGATAACAAGATGTCCTAAGGCATTGTTCTTCTTTCTTTTATGTTCGACATGACCAATTTCAAAGATAGTCAAGGATTAGTTGGGCTTCATCTATAGGTTCTTTAGTCATGATCAAGAAGGTTACTATAGAAAGAAGAGGAGTAATGTTGATTCTATCACTAGCTTTAGGAATTATAGAAGTTCTAAGAACATGTTGGATGATACGAGCATTACGAGCAAGACTGGATACTTTAGGCATATGCTCATAAAAATGATTCCTCTAATCACAGTATTAATTTCATACCATTCATATTCAAAAGTGGTGGTCAAGGTATGTACTCTAGCTCCCTCAGTCCTTAAGTTCAAAAAGATTCCTAGGTCAACTTTGGTGATTTCAACCTTTTTCTTAAAGACATAGGAACGGATAACATAATGGTCGGAGTTGAAAAACATGTTTGCAAGGAAATAGTTAAAGGTTTCTTTGTTGTAAGATAACCTAGTGTGAGGATGAAACCAAACTAAGTTGAAACAAACAAGTTCATTACCTGAAAGGTCAGTTGATCCTGGATAAAAATTCTAGAGGGTGTGATCTTAGCGGACACGAATCTGGGGAAAGACTCTTCATTGGCTTTGGAAAGAAAGTTATCGGAAGAGTTTTTAGGTGGCCCCTTGGATAGAATCTTTTGGCGCTTGCTTGAACTTGCCATTGGAAAAGATCGAAAGGACGAAAGGTTTTGAAAGTGATGTGTAAGTGTGACTATTGAGTACAAAAGCCCGCCAATTTATTGAAAAACAAATGTTCGTACAGACAAAATTTATATTCGTCCCATACAAAATTTGATTCATCCAGTACGAAAACAAATTTCGTATGGATGAATGAATGAGTCCAAAATGAAACAGCTTTTAGTAATCACACAACTTACGAAGCATCCTTTCATATAGACTTTTGACCAAAATGATCGTACAGATGAACATGTGTTCGTCCTGGATGATCAGAACTTATGATCGTTTTAATGGCAGTTGAAACCATCCCCTGCATTGAACCAACATGTGTTCATCCGGACAAACAAAGGATTTGTACGTACAAAATATAGCATTAAAAACTACCTTACCCATTTAACTGACATTCAATCATCCCATCGTTTGAACAAGTTTGTCCTGGATGATCGTGACAATCGTATAGATGAAGTGAAAATTAAAAACTGAAAAATTGCACGCAAATGGTTCAAAATCCAATAGTTTGACACACAACACAATTCGTCCCGTACGAAAAAATTTCGTCTTGGACGATTGTCACTCAAATTTTTTAAAACAATTACTCAATCAAAACTAAAACACAAGCACACTAAAAACACAATGAAAATGAAAAAAAAAACTCAAGATATAAAAAAAAATCACAAAACACAATGATATACAAAAAATTACTAACTAAAAACACACATCAATATTGCAGAAAAAACATTTTTATTAAGCATTCAAATCAATTACTCCAAGCTTTGTTCTTATACACTGAAAGTATCAAAGGCTAAAGGTTTTGAAAAAAAGTCTGCAAGTTGATTTTCAGTAAAAACATGAGTGAGATTAATATCTCCTTTGGATACATGATCCCTTATGAAATGATGTCTGGTGTCTATATGTTTGGTTCTTGAATGTTGAATAGAATTTTTAGAAATACAAATAGCACTAGTGTTATCATAATAAATTGGAATAGTGCCTATAGTTAATTCTAAATCAATTAACTTGTTTCAACCAAAGTACTTGGGCCACACAACTTCCTAATGCAATGTATTCAACTTCTGCAGTAGATAGGGCTACTAAATTTTATTTTCTACTGGACCAAAAGACTAAAGAATTTCCAATAAATTGAAATATTTTAGAAGCGCTCTTTCTATCTACCCTACAACCTACAAAGTAAGAATCTAAATAACCAATTATTTCAAATGAATAGCTAAACTTAGGATACCAAATTTCTAAGTTCTGAGTTCCTAACATATATCTTAAAATCCATTTTTTTTACTACTGTCTAATGTGATTCTTTTGGATCTGATTGAAATCTAGCACACAAACAAATAATAAACATGATATCGGGCCAGCTAGCTGTCAAGTAAAGTAAAGATCCAATTATCCCTCTAAATTTATTTTGATCAACAGATTTTCCCTTAGGGACCTTATCCAACTAAACTTATGGACTCATAGGTGTACTAATAGGTTTAGCATTGTTCATTTCATACTTTTTGAGGATATCCTTAACATATTTTGATTGACTAAAAAATATACCCACCTCAATTTACTTAATGCTAAATCCTAAAAAGTAACTTAAATCTCCCATTAGACTCATCTCAAATTTACTACTCATTATTTTAGAAAAATCATCACAAAGATTTTTATTTGAAAATCCAAAGATGATGTCATGCACATAAATTTGTACAATGAATATATCCTTTCCAAATTTCTTCAAAAAAAGAGTTGTATCCACACTTCCTTTTTCAAATGATCTTTAAAGTAGGAAGGTGCTCAACCTCTCATACCAAGCCCTAGGTCCCTATTTCAATCCATATAATGCCTTTTCCAATTTGAAAACATGATTTGAGTACTTAGAATTTTCAAAATCTAGTGGTTGTTCTATAAAAATATCTTTTTGAATTATCCCATTTAAAAAGGCACTTTTTACATCCATTTGATACAATTTAAATCCTCTAAAATAGGCAATGGCTAGGAAAATCCTAATTGCTTCAAGTCTATCTACAGGGGAAAAAGTCTCCTCAAAATCAATCCCTTCAATCTGATTATACCCCATAGCAACTAATCTAGCCTTATTTCTAGCGACTACTCCTGAGTCATTCATTTTATTTTTGCATACCCACTTAGTTCAAACTACACTTTGATCCTTTAGCCTTGTAGTTAATTTCCAAACTTTATTTCTTACAAATTGATTTAACTCTTCTTGCATGGCCAAATCCAAAATTCATCCGAAAGTGCTTGATCAATGTTAGTGGGTTCTATTATTGAAATGAAGGCTGAATGATTGACTTCTTTGTTTAATCCACGCCTAGTCCTTACACCCTCACTAGGTTCACCAATTATCAACTCCTTTGGGTGGTTTTTAGAAAATCTCAAATCTCTAGGCAAAGGGTTTTCTATCTCCAAATTTTCTTCTACATTTTCTTCCAAATTTTCTTCAAAATTTATTTTATCAATTTTTTGGGAGTTATCCTCAATCTCATCTTCTACAACATTTGGCTCTTTCAAATTTCTAGATTCATAAAATACAACATGTGTGATCTCCTCAATTACCAAAGTTCTTTTATTGAATACTCTATAAGATTTTCTAACACTTAAGTATCCAATAAAAATTCCTTCATCTGATTTTGGATCAAATTTTCTTAAGGTAGATTTTTTATTGTTATGTATAAACACCTTGCAACCAAAAACATGCAAATGATACAAATTAGGTGTTCTTCCTTTTAGCAACTCATAGGGTGTTTTATTTAATTTAGATCTCACATTCACCCAATTAAGAACATAACATGCAGTACTAATCGCCTCAGCCCAAAAGTATTTAGGCAGTGAATATTCTGCCAACATTGCTTGGGTGGCTTCTTTTAATATTATATTTTTCCTTTCGACTACCCCATTCTACTGTGGGGTTCTACGTGCAGAAAAGTTGTGATCAATTCCTTTCTCCTTATAAAAATCATCTAATCTTTCATTTTCAAATTCTTCACCATGATCACTTTGTATAGTCATAATTTCACACCCATGTATTCTTTGAATCCAAGTCAAAAAATTTCTAAATTCATCAAATGATTCACTCTTATAAAATAGAAATCTAACACATGTGAATCTTGAGTAAGCATCCACAATCATAAATCTGTATACCTTCCCTCCTAGACTTATAGTTCCAACTGATCCAAAAAGATCCATATGTAAAATCTCCTATAGTTTATTAGTTTTAAGATCCTTATTGGACTGAAAAGAGAACTTCACTTGCTTTTCTAATTGACATGCATCACAAAAGTGGTCCTTAATAAAGTCTAGTTTTATTATACCTCTCACTAAGTTCTTTTGGGTAATCCTCCTAAGGTTTTTCATGCTAGAATGATAAAATCTCCTATGCCAAAGCCATGACTCATCAGAAATAGTTTTTAAACAAAAAGCAGTAGGAGTTTGAATGCAATTCAAATCTAGCATATAAACATTGTTTATCCTTTTTTCATTCAAAACATCATTTCCATTTAGGCTTAAAATGCAACTAGTAGGAAAAACTTTTACACAATATTTTTTGTCACATAGCTGGCTTATACTTAACAAATTATGCTTTAAGCCTTCTACCAATAACATATTTTCAATATAAAAATTCTTTAGATTTCCAATCATACCTGTCCCAATCACCTTCCTTGTGGTGTTATCTCCAAGTATAACCTTGCCTCCACTCCTGGCTTCCAGCGATATAAATTGTGCAGTATATTCAGTCATATGCTTTGAATATCCATTGTCCATGTACCATATGCTCTCATGAAGTCTTATGTAAGAGTGACCCTGCAAAATTATCAAACGTTAAACATGGGAACCCAAACAAGTTTGGGTTCTCCTTTTAGCATATTATAAAGAGATGTATGTATAATATGTCTAGGTTTATGCATCTTAGATTTCCACACCAAATAAGTTTTCTTCTTCAAAGTACAGGTGTGAGCTATGTGTCCAATCAATCCGCAATTGTTACATTTGACTTTTGGAAAAGGATTCCTAAGTAAACTACTATTCATTTATCTATATAGGATATAAAATAGGATTAGTGAAATCTTCAAGTTTAGGGGGTATCCTATTATCCTCGAGAGCTTTTATTGTTAATATATAAAATGAATTCATATCTTCCAAAATTCAATTTGTATAATTTGATCTATAAATCTTGCTCTCCAATTCATCCTTAAAATTTTTAAAATCTTTTTCAAGTTCAGCATAGGATGATTTTAAATTTTCATAATTTTTATTCAAGTTATCAAACTCATCAAGTAATTTCACATGTTTGTCAACAATTAAAGCATGATCTTTCCTAACGATTTCATGATCTTTTGTAGTTCTTCAAATTCTAAACTTAGACTAGCATGTATTTTCTTCATTTTCCTATATGCATCATGCATGTGAACAGAAATTTCAAAAATTTCATCATAACTTAAGTCACATACCTCTTCTTGATCTGACTGATCAAGACTATCGGCCATTAAGCACAGATTAGTGACTTCCTCTTCCTTTTTTTGTCCCTGATGAGTCCGAAGCTGAGTCCGCCCAAAAAGCTCTTTGGAAATTCTTCTTGCCCTTCTTCACAAAAGGTTTCTCCTCTACCTTCTCCTTGCTAGGAGTGGCTTTGAGTTTTGGGCAATCTGCTTTTATATATCCAGATTTCCTGCACTCATAGCAAATAACATCATTCAAAACTTTTGCATTTTTATTAAATTTACCTCTATTCCATTGCTGGCATCTATTCTGCTTCCTCTTCAGAAAGCTTCTAAATTATTTAGTTATTGCTGCGATGTCGTCTTCATCCTCAGGTTGTGAGTGTTCACTCTCAGACTCCTCCACTTTCAGTGCTATGTTCTTCTCCCTTCGTGGTTCACCTATATTAGTCTTTCTTTGGCTAACTCCTTGCTCGTAAGTAATTAGCGAACCAAGAAGATTATCAATAGCGTAAATGTTTTGATCTTTAGACTCTGTAATTGCAGTAATTTTAGCATCATAAGTAGTATGCAAACAATGAAGAATCTTATTAACCATTTCAACTTTCGTTAGTTCCCTACCTAATGCATGTAAAGAGGTGACTATTTGTGTGAATCTTGTGTACATATTAGAAATGGATTCATTAGGTTTCATGTGAAACAGTTCATAATCATGCAACAATATATTAAGTCTAGATTATTTAACCTCATTAGTCCCCTCATATGTTATACAAAGTCTATCCCATATGTCATTTCCACTCTTGCAAGTAGAAACCTGCATGTAATGTTTTGATTTAAGTGCATAAATGAAACTATTCAAGTATTTGGCATTTAGTTATGCTAAGTCACATTCTTCTACTGTCCAGTCCATAAAAGGTGTTTGAACTCTAACTCCGTCAACTAGTCTAGTTGGTTTTGTATACCCTTCCTGAACTAAGATCCACATACGATAATCAAGTGACTGTAAAAATGTAGACATGCGTGTCTTTCAAAAATTAAAAGGAATATTGTCGAACAATGGAGGTCTAGTTATAGAGTAACCCTCAGGTGTATTTCAGTTTCCAAATGTATCTATCTACGTTAATCAAAAAGTAGTTTAAACTTATGATTTTGAAATAATGATCTGATACCACTTGTTGAAACTTGTTCACTATGAATTAGGTTGTTAAACCTAAGCTTATGTTCCTGTGTCTAACCAAGAGGGGGGTGAATTGGTATTTAAAAAATTTTAACCTCTTTTAAAATTTAAAACTGAGAATTTAACTTTTGTGAATTTTATAGAAATTTTTTTTAACCATAAGTTAGAAATAGTAAAATAAAAATAAAGTAACAGAAAAATAAAAGACACGAGATTTATAGTGGTTTGGTCAAACACGACCTACATCCACTCCTTGGAGGCACCCTTTGAGTATTTCACTAATACCACTAGTGACTCTCCTTTTGCACCCACAGCAAGGCGGAGAAGCCTTTACAAAACTCTCTTCAATCACTACCCGGTGTGGTAGAGAACCGTCATCCTTTTACACTCTTCTCAGTGTTGGCAGAGAATCGTTCATCCTTTCACACTCTCCCAATATAGGCAGAGTACCCTTCATCCTTTCACACTCTCTTAGTGTGGGCAGAAAAACCTTTGACTATTCACACTCTCCAAGTGTGGGCAGAGAACCCTTCGGCTCTTCACACTCTCCAAGTGTCGACAGAGAATCGGATCTCTTTGACAGATCTTCTTCATAAGAAATCTAGAAGGAATAGAGAAAAGATTGAAGTAATCAAAAACCAAAAGTAGAGACTCTTACATTTGAGTACTAAGTGAAACCTTCACGCTCCAGTAGTAAGAATTCTCCTTCAAACACTCTCTCACACTCTCTCCTTGACTCTCCTTTCAATTAGTATGAAGATCAGTAGTAAAAAAGATTAAGTGGCAGTTTATATTGGACTTCATATAGGAAAGACACAAAAATACGTCCAAAAACTGCTAAAATTCAAGTCTGTCAACAGTGGATCATCCCGTATGATCGTGGATAGTCCTGGATGATGTTACTTAATTCAGTTGGAAATGAACCCAATGTATATTGGTATGATCTGACTTCATACACATTAATCATCCTGTACGAACCAGGTTCGTCGGGTATGAACGGTTATACCATAGGTCAGTTCCGAAAATTATAGGAAGTTGCTAATTTTTTAAGAGTCGATTTGCTTCATCCTGGGATGAATATGCATTCGTCCGGACGAAATTTTTACAGAGGACATTTCATCCTGGCACAAATATGGATTTCGTCTGAACAAAAATTTTCTAGAGGACATTTCGTCCTGGGACGAATTGGAGTTGGTTTGGATGAAATTTTTCCAGAGAGCATTTCTTCTTGGCACGAATATAAATTTCGTCTGAACAAAAATTTTCTAGAGGACATTTCTTCCTTGGACGAATTGGAGTTCGTCTGGACAAAATATTTCCAGAGAGCATTTCGTCCTAGGATGAATATAAATTTCATATGAACAAAAAATTTCTAGAGGAGATTTCGTCATGGGACGAATAAAAATTCATCCTATATGATCAAGACTTAGAAAAAATTTTTAGGCTTTCTGTTCGTTCCATTCCTCTTCCGAGGAGTTAACTAACTTGATCGTCCCGAACGAACTATGTTCGTCCCGTACGATCCTTATAAATTTTTAAAGATCTCCTCAAGTGTGTGTGTGTGTGTGTGTGTGTGTGTTTATTAACTCAATTATAATCACTCCCTCTCAAACTTAATTCAAATAAAAGTACAAGCTTCAATTTACAAAATATCTCATGCTAAATTTGATTTGAAAGTAGTCTAGAGTTTGATTTTCCTGCAAGTGTTAATTCACAGAAGAGCAAAAACAAATCTTCCAAAAAGCATTAGGAGATATCAACACATAAAACAATAATATTTGAAATCATCAAAACTATACAAGTTGTAAGAATGTAAAACATGCAAATAGCAACTCTTTTAACATGTGCTATAGTCAAAAAATCACTAATCAAAAACTAGTAAAGTAATTATCTCAAATTAGGTCCCTTAGGCCTTCAAAGCCATACATGTGCTTAGGAATCCTTTCCTAAACCTTAGTTTCTTATAAAAACCCAGTATTATTATTTTAAATCCAATGACCCGCTAGGGAATATGACTATATTCTTTAGCGCCAAAATTTAAGTATGCATAACATTGATTTATCACCGATATTTTTAGGACTTTTCTTTTTTTATTTTTATAAATCATAATGCATTTAATTCAAAACAAAATATAATAATATATTAATAAAAATAAAATAATATAATTAAACATAAATAAATTAAATCTATCAAGTTTTATGAAATAAGAGATATTAATAGAATTAAATTAAATAAGTTAAACATAAAATGAAAGCAAAGTTAAATTAATATGAATAAAATAAAGTCAAATGTAAAAAAAATAAATTAAATAATTAAAGCTAAATAATTATATCAAAATAAATAAAAATCAATTAAAAACTCAAATATATCATTTAAAAATCTAAATAAATCAAAAGAAAATCATTGAACAATAACCTTATTTTAATTAAATCAAACTAAATAAAATTTTATAATTAATTAAATCAACTTAATTTAGCTAAATAAATTTGTTAAATAATAAATCATTAAATTTCCTTTGGAAGGCAAAAGAATATTGAATTTAAAGGTCCTTAATAAATTTAAAATAAGAAAAGACGATATGCTTTGCACACAACTCCATTTGAAAAATATACATGCATTAGATTTGGAGGGTCTTTAAATAAATCTTAAAAAATTAAAAAGGGCTTTTATACACTATTCTTACCTCCATTTTAAAAGGAATAAGTGTATGGGATTCTTAAGTTCTTACCAAATCTCTAATAAAAAATTAATAGTCAATAGCCCTCACACAAGACAAAATTCTTTTGGAGAACATGTATGTATTGGATCTATAAGTATAATGTATGAATATAATGTTTTTTTTTTTTTTTTTTTTTTTACATTATATTCATACTTTTTTTTTTTTTTTACTTTTACATTATATTCATACATACATTGCATTAATGTTTATGTTATAATTTTTTATTAAAAAAGATAATCAAAGTAGAATGTATCTAGGCATGCTTACAAAACTGAACAAGAGCAAAGTAAAATGTACCTAAGTGCAAATATATATGTAAATGATCAAACTTAATGTAAAATGTCTAGATTATATATTTTGATTGAGTTGTATAAATTTAGAGAGTTTAAAAGGTTAAAAGTGATTATTTATACATACATATAGGGATTTAAAAGATAATTCATTCTCCTTTTTGAAACCTATAGAAGACTTGGAGACAATAGATATTAAGCAATTACATCCAATTATATTTAAACCTACCTCATTGAGAGGTGTAGAAGCCCAAGCATATTATGGTGGAGCTTGGCTGCCTTACTTTCTTGTAGACCTTGAATTGTACTTATGTTTCAACTAAATGAATATTATTTTGTATTTATGCATTTGTTAAACACATAATACATGACACTAGAAAGATTCACATGCATTTTTTGTATAGCCCTAATTTAAAATTTTGTATTAAAATCCTTAACTTCTTAGGATAGAACCATCCTATCTAGTATGCATAAAGTCTTGATGGATTTCTAGGATGTTATTTGGTTGTCCACTGAAGGTAGACATATGTTCAGAATATATATCCCTTAGTGTGTCTTCTCTAATTCTTAAAAAATTCTAAATCTATAATTTCTTTCAAAAGGGTAATTTAGACTTTAGGCTTTTAAACACAAATTTTTAATTAAATCTTTAAATATTTGAAAAAACCTAATCCTTACTTTAATAAAAAATATTCACTTTAGAGAAATAATTTCCTATATAGGCTTGCCTCTATAGGAAGTTTAGAACCCAGTATAAGAAAATCATTTTTTAGTTTATTAGAGGAGGTGAAAAATCTTTAGACACGTACTAAATATAATTCATGGGTTAATTGCATAATCAAAATGATAGGCGAATGTGAATTTTATCCTTTAGGATAATTTTTACATTCCATATACTAATTCTGATAATGAAAATAAATTATTTATCTTTTCAGGCCGATATTGTGGTATTAGTCTATCTCTCAAGGTATTTAATGTTAACTATGCATATTTGTTAAAGGAAACACTAAAGTGAATTAGTGGCCAATTATATATATATATATATATATATTTGGAGTAGGCAAGTGGTCTAGCAGTGTAGGGAAGGATGGGTTATACTTTGATTCCATAACATACATGATGAGGAGTCCTAAAGTTAGGTTTTTCTTTTTATAGGTAACAAGGTTCTTAATAAAGGTTATGTTACCAATATACCTAATGATCTTGTCAGTTGAATTGAATAGATGAAATTTTTATAAATATAGGTGACCAACAAAATAAAAGGAGTGATGTTTATATGGTCATTAGTTTTAGGAATACTATTATTTTGAAGAATATGTTGGATAATAAATGTTTTTTTTTATGTTGGATAATATATGTATTTAAGACCATGGTACTAACTCGGGGCTGATGCCATGGTGAAGGGGAGTTCCAAATAGTGGTGTTGACTGTAATTTTATTATAATATAAGAATCCTTAAAGAAAATGTTGGGATTATCCATTGTTTGAAATGTGAAGACACTCATGTAGATTATCAAAAGTGTCGATGACAAGGCACTAACAAACATAAGACTACATAGTGGTACACAACAATAATTCAAAGGTTTGAAAATAGTACTAAGAGAATTTCAGTGTGGTGAGAAAATGTGAGACAAATTACAAACTATAGAGAGGTATCAAAAAAGAGATCAAGTACTTGGTAAGATAAAACTTCCTTATTTAGGAGCTTAAAGTGACTAATAGAGGCACTACAATATCTGTGTAAGCTACCTTATCATCTTTAGTTTGAAACTGAGCATTGACTCTTTATGATAACCTATGGGACTTCTTAAAAATTGTTAAGGAGGGTTTGGACAAGGGAAAGGATAATTATTTGAAAGTGTGTAGAGGTTGGAATTAAAACCTCCCTTATTTATAGCTTAGGTCATTCTACAGTACGATCAGGAGAACGTACTTTTTAATGAAGTCCATAAAAAATGTCTCAATAGAAACTTATAATCAAATGTCAGATCATATAGTATGATCGGTGATCATCTAGTTAGATCTATTTAAAAGTAATCATCTCAAGGAGTTAATGATACAAATGGTTGACCAATTGAATATATTATATATTGAGTGAATTATTTAGTAGGATTGGTAATAATTATTCATCATAAAGGGTTAATATGACCATTATTGGGCTCTAACAGTCTAATACTACCTATATCAAAAAGCTCAATGAGTATATCATATAATATGATTTGAAAAAAAATGAAGTTATGTGTGATGATCAGCAATAGATCCATAAATACAGATATACACAAAAAAATTTAACACAAAATAAGAAGAGATAATAAAACATTGAAAGTGATAAGAAAGAAATACTAAAGACATAATACGATACAACATAACATACCTACAAACAAAAACTAAAATACATAATCATACATAAAACTTAACTATAAACTAAACACAACAAACAAACACATAAACAACCTACAAAGAGCATAACTACTATTATAAATGCCATAATTTTTGAAGCACTTATGCCAATGACATAAAGTCTTATTTTGAGCATACTAATTTATTATAGTTTAGAAGTTTGGTGAAAATATCTCCTAGTTGATTTTAAATATCAACATGTATTTCTACATTGCCCTTAGCCACATGATACCATCATACTCATATAAAACTTGCTACTCATAGTGCCAAAAAACTTATTATATAAATTATTATTTGTATATCCAATGAGAATATATGAAACTTACAAATGTACTATGAGTATATCTTCTTCAAATTTCTTATGGAATAAACTTGTGTATACACTACCATTAACAAAATATTTCTTCAATATAAGGTTTCTAATTTGTGAGTGAAGAGTGAGAGATCTAGTGAAGGGGAGTTCTGAGGGATTCACAAAGTTACCCAAAGTGGGGATCACTTTGTCTTCTTCAAATTTCTACCAAATCTCTTTGGAGGCTCTTGGGACAATATCTTCAAGATTGGATCAACATTCTCTTCCTTCACTAGGAGGGTGAGAAAGGGCGTGAAGGTACACTGCCATCACATGGAGAGCATAAAAGGAAACGATTCTCTTGCTTCACTAGGAGGATGAAAAAGGATATGATGATGCGCTGCCAACACTTAGAGAGTGTAAAAAGTGATGTTTCTATGTCGCACCAGGTTGGTGGAAGAGAGTTTGTAAGGGCTTCTCCACCTTGCAGTGGGAGAAAAGGAGAGTCACTTTTATTTAGTATAATACCTGATGAAGGAGTCTTTAAGAAGTGGATATAAGTCTAATTGGATTGAACAACTATAAAATTTAGTGTTCTTCAGTTACCTTTAATTTTTCCTACATTTTTATTTTACTACTTTTATAATTTTATAGTTGAAAAATCATCTATGGTAATCATTTCTAATAACAATTCCATATTTCAAGATTAGTGATTTAACTTTCTAAGAAGATCTTAAAAAAGGTTTTTAAATATCCAAGAAAATTTTTAATAACCAATTCACCACCCACTTTGTTAGCTTTGGGACAGCTCTATAAGATCTAATAACCTACATGAACTTTTAAGTGCTATCAGAGCCAATTTCAAAAATTAAGGTTTAGACTACTTATTAGAAAATGATCTTGAAAGTTTGTTAGGGATGTTAAGTTCATGCATTTATGTCAATCACATCTAATCTGATCCTTAAAGTATTGAAAGTGTTGAAGGACAGTGGTTTAGTAAAGATGTCAGCCAGTTGATTCTCAGATGCCACATGGTGTAGCTCAATGTCTCCCTTGGTCACATGGTCTCTAATGAAATGATGCCTTATCTCTATGTGCTTGGTCCTTGAATATTGGATAGGATTCTTAGAAATGTAGATGGCACTAGTGTTGTCAAAAAGAATTGAAATTATGCATACAGGTAATCCTAAATCCAAAACTTGCTTTTTCAACCAAAGGAGTTGGGCCACACAACTTCTTAAAGCAATGTACTCAGCTTCAGTAGTGGAAAGTGCAACAGAGTTTTACTTTCTAGTATACCAGGAGACTAAAGATTGACCTATGAATTGGCAAGTCCCTGAAGTGCTTTTTCTATCCACCTTACATCCAGCAAAGTCAAAATCAGAAAATCCAATAATCTCAAAAGAAGTGTTGTGCCTAGGGTACCAGATTCCTATGTTTTGGGTCCCTAAAAGGTATCTAAGAATTCTCTTAACTGCAGTCAGGTGGGATTCCTTAGGATCACCTTGAAATCCAGCACAGAGACAAATACTAAACATAATTCAAGTCAGCTACCAGTCAGGTAAAGTAAAGATCCAATCATCCCTCTATACTTCTTTTGATCAACTAATTTTCCATTAGGGTCCTTATCCAACTAAACATCTGAGGTCATAGGAGTATTAATTGGCTTCATTTTGTCCATTTCATATTTCTTCAAGATGTCCTTTATGTACTTTGATTGATTCAAATAGGTTCCATCATCCAATTATCTTATGCTAAATCCCAAAAAGTTGGATAACTCTCCTATCATACTCATCTCAAACTCCTTACTCATAATTTTAGAAAAACCATCACATAGCCTTTTATCAGAAGATCAAAAAAGTATATCATCGACATAGATTTGAATAATGAGTAAATCATCTCTTACTTTCCTCTGGAAAAGGGTGGTTTCTACGCTCCCCTTAACAAACTCCCTCTCTACTAAGAATGTGTTAAGCCTCTCGTACTAAGCTCTGGGTGCCTGTTTTAATCCATATAAGGCCTTTTTAAATTTGAAAATATGATTTGAAAATTAGGAACTCTCCAAACCTAGGAGTTGTTCTATAAACACATCCTCGTTTATTACCCCATTTAAAAAGGCACTCTTAACGTCCATTTGGAAAAGCTTAAATCTCTTATAACAAGCAATGGTTAATAACACTCTAATGGCTTCCAATCTAGCTACAGGGGCAAAGGTCTCCTAAAAATCTATTCCTTCTAATTGGTAGTACCCATTAGCCACTAATTTTGCCTTATTCTTAACCACCACACCAGAATCATTCACCTTATTCTTAAAGACCCATTTGGTTCCCACTACACTTTTTCCCTTTGGTCTTTCTAAAAGCTCCTAAACATTATTCCTAACAAATTGGTTTAACTCCTCTTGCATAGCTAAGATACAAAACTCATCAGAAAGAGCTTGATTAATATTGGTGGGTTTAGTCATTGAGATAAAGGCATAGTGATTCACTTCCTTCCTAAGTCCATGTCTAGTCCTAACTCTTTAGAAGGGTCTCCTAAGATCAGTTCTTTATGGTGACTCGAAGAGTATCTCCAATCTCTAAGCAAGGTATGTGTAGGTTCATCCCTTTCCTCCATATCTATATTTTCTACTCCTTGGGCAATCTCACCTACTCCTTCAGTGTTTTGTGTTGCGAATCAAGGGTTTACGATTTTGATGAAAGCAAACATTTTTATTTCTCTACGATTGCCTTATGTACTGTCATTTTAGGTTCACACGATCGGACTGCAATTTGGAATCAGCTCAAGATTGGGTAGACTAGGTCTTAGTCAGTTTGTACACTTTTTCCTTTCTTAAGTCTATTGTATTTGGTGTGGCTCCTGGTGTTTTATAGCTTGGAAGATTTTTCAGTTGTTCCCTAAAGATTTCTATTTTTAATAACATCATCCGGGACGATATTTATATCGGCCTGGACGATTTGTCTAAAAGAAGAAACCCTAATTAGGGCATCCTCATTAAATTAGCCGTCATTATGTAAAACACATCGTCCAGGAAGATTTTGTATCGGTCAGGATGATAGGCTCAAAACAGAAAGAATCTGCCTCCAGATTTACTTAGGAAATACTTATTTTTGGACATCAGCCTGGTGGATCAGCCTGGCCGATCCAGAGAAATTTTTCTTAAATAAATCTAGCAATTAAGGAAAGCAAATAATAGTGATTTGCATGATCACATCGGCCGGGCCCATTGGACATCGTCCAGCTTCATTTCAGGGCGATGTTCAGGATGATTTTCCTCATATTTGAACTAATCGGCCAGGACAATATGCCTATCAGCCTGGATGATAATGTCGGCAAATTCCATTAATGAGCTCATTTTGAGATCTTCTATTTAAGCTATGACATGACACTTTTGTAAGTGTCTTTGGAAGCCATTGTAGCTTCATTCTTTTGGGGGAAACTTGAAGAGAGAGCATGAAAGGGAGTGAGGAAAGGGTGGAGTTTGAGAGAGGGAGAAGATCCTGTGAGGGTCGACTCAAGGGAGTGTGGAGGGGGTTCCACACGGTTGCTCCGGCAAGATCGCACCTGAATACTATCGGATTCAAGGCTTGTATCAAGGGAAGTTCACCAAAGAAGAATATCTCTTTGCTGTCAAAGGACCCGGCGACTCCGCCGCACCGAGGAAGGTGGAAGTGATTTTGTAAGAGCTTCTCCGCCTAACTGTGGAGGCTAAAGAAGAGACACTTAGTTTAGTGCAATACTTGGAGGGTGCCTCCAAGGAGTGGACGTAGGTCAAGGTTTGACCGAATCACTATAAATCTGGTGTGTTCTTTTCTTATTATTGCTTCTATATTATTTTCATCCGCACTTTGATTTCTGTGGTAATTTTGGTTTGAGTTTTATCTTTGATTTTAATGTTATCCAATTCACCTCTCTCTTTGTTTAGCCTTGGGCCAGTTCTATAGGGCTTAACGTCCCTAACGAACTTTCAAGTGATCTCAGAGCACTTTCTAGTGTCATCTGAGCACTTTCAAGTGGTATCAGAGCACCTTCAAGTGGTATCAGAGCCTGTATTCATAAAATAAGTTTTTAAAAGCTTTTGAATTTCGATCCATGGCTAATTTCTCAAATCGTAATATTGCGAAAGGATATTCAATCACCAAATCACCTTTATTTGAAAATATTACTTTTAATTTTTGGAAAATTCGCATGACTACTTTCTTGCAATCGATTGATTTTCGCATAAGGCATATGATTTTAACTGGTTATTCATCACTGTCACGTATTGTTAATGGAGTTAAAACTAATATTCCTTTTAACCAATGGAATAAGAAAGAACAAGTAAATGCTCAATTGAATGCAAAATCTTTAAATTGCTTTTTTTGTGCTTTAAATTCTGAAGATTTTATGTTAGTATCCACGTGCACTACTGGTAAGAAAATTTGGGATAAACTACACACCATATATTAAGGCACTAGTGAAATCAAGCAATCCAAGTTGAATATGTTAATGCGTGATTTTGAACTGTTTTCCATGAAACCTTTTGAAACGATCTTAGACATGTATATCAGGTTCATTCAAATTGTAACATCATTGCATGTCATAGGAAAAGAATTTTCAAATTTTGAAAAAGTTAACAAAATTCTTAGCTGTTTACTTGAAAATTTTGATGCCAAAGTTGTTGCTATTTGTGAATCAAAAGATTTGAATGATTATTCTATTGATAATTTGATTGGCTCACTCATTGCCTACGAGCAAAGTTTGAGTCAAAGACTTTTGGATGCAGGTGAAACGATTGTTTTAAAAGATGAAGATACAGAAAAAGATAACTTAGTTGGTTACGAATGCAATGACTTGTCAAGCAAATCACAAAGCTCACTAAAGCATAAGCAAAAGTGGAAAAAAAGGTAAAAATGGTAAGGATGTTCATATTCCTTCTGATGTTATTAGCTTTCGATGTAGGAAGCCTGGACATATAAAAAATCAATGCCCAAATTTAAAAATTCTTCCTACGAAAGAAAAGGGCAAGACGAAGCAAAATTTAAACTGGTGAAATAATGAAAGGTAAAAAATCTCATGGGCAGATCTTGTTTCTGAAGCATCGGACCAGGAGAGAGATAATGGTTAAAAGCCTTTCATGTTTTTGTGTTGTGTTTTTGTTTTTATGTTTTTTTTCATTTTTGTTTTATTTATTCGTTGAAATCTTTGTTTTCATGCAAGTTTTTCTCTAATCAACACACACATTCACTTTTCTAAAAATAAAAAATCTACTCCCTATTTTTTTCTTGAAATCTTTGGTAAGTTGTGTTTGACTTCTCTAAAACAGTCAAAGGAAGGAAACTCATGTTTTTGACTCTCAATCTATGTTTCCTAAAAGGGGTTATTCTACTTTTTATTTAAAATCTTTTTCATCTTTTAAATTGGTTTTTTAAACAATTTGTTTTCTCCCCCTTCATTTTATTTTTTGCATAGGAATCATTTGCAAGGTGCTGAATCTATATCATAATTTTCTTAATCAAGTAATCAAGAATTTTGTTTTTGTCAATAATATGGGTTTACTTTTAGTTTTTAAGATTTCAGAAAGGTAGCATATTCAAAAAAATTGGCCAATGATGCCAAAAATAAAAGATGCGCAAAGATGCCAAATTGAAAAAAAATAGAATACACAAAGTGTATCAAAAGATGCGCAGTGCGCCAACCAATTGTCAAGAGGCATAAAATGAGCCCACAAATTTAATGCTTACCATTCTTGTACTACTTAAAAGCTTAAGAAAACCCTCGATACTTTTGATACTTGAGTTTGAAAATCTTGATTCTTAATTCAACAATTCGTGCATTGATCTTCTATTAGATATTTTTTATGGAACGAGTTTTTGAAAAATGATTGTTTCTATCTCTAATTTATTTCATGATTTACATATTGAATTAAAAAGTTTTTTAGCCTTTTTAAATAAATTGAGTTTGGATTATCAAATTCTTAATTTCTGACCTTTTCTGGGCTATGCGTTGTCAATCCAATTCTACTAAGTTTTTTTATTAAAACTAAGAGGTAACTTTCTCATTTTAAGAATATTTGCTTTTTCACTAGATCAGGGAAATTTTTTTTCTTTTGTTCGTTTATTTTTTTGTGCCTCATCTCTTTTTGATAATGTTAAAGGGGGAGAACGTAATGTTGAATTTGTATCCTTTTTTTTTCAAAAAATTAAAAACAACAAAAATATTTTTTAACTCCCCTATTTTTTTAAAGGGTTTATTCTAGTGAGGGGGAGATTAGGAGAAATTACATTTTTTGAAAAATTCAAATTGAATTATTTGCCATCATCAAAAAGGGGGAGATTATTACGAATTAATGATTTATTATTTTGATGATAGCAAATATTTTCATTTCTCTATGAATATCATATGTGCTGACATTTCAGGTTCACACGATCGGACTGTAATTTGGAATCAACTCAAGATTGGGTAAACTAGGTCTGAGTCAGTTTGTACACTTTTTCCTTTCTTGAGTCTATTATATTTGGTGTGGCTCCTGGTGTTTTGTAGCTTGGAAGATTTTTTTGTTGTTCCCTAAAGATTTTTATTTTTGGTAACATCGTCCGGGATGAAATTTATATCGGCCTGGACGATTGGTCCAAAAGAAGAAACCCTAATTAGGGCATCCTCATTAAAGCAGCCATCATTATGCAAAACACATCGTCCAGGATGATTTTGTATCGGCCAGGATGATAGGCTCAAAACAGAAAGAATCTGCCATCAGATTTACCTAGAAAATACTTATTTTTGGATATCGGCCTGGTGGATCGGCCTGGCCTATCAGGATCGGCCTGGCCGATCCAGAGCAATTTTTCTTAAATAAATCTGGCAATTAAGGAAAGAAAATAATGGTGATTTTCATGATCACATTGGCCAGGCCGATCGCATGATCGTCCGGGCCGATTGGACATCGTCCAGCTTCATTTCAGGGCGATCTTCAGGATGATTTTCCTCATATTTGAACTAATCGGCCAGGATGATATGCCTATCGGCCTGGATAATAATGTCGGCAAATTACATTAATGAACCCATTTTGAGATCTTCTATTTAAGCTATGACATGACACTTTTTTAAGTGTCTTTGGCAGCCATTGTAGCTTCATTCTTTTGGGGGAAACTTGAAGAGAGAGATTGAAATGGAGTGAGGAAAGGGTGGAGTTTGAGAGAGGGAGAAGATCCTATGAGGGGCGACTCAAGGGAGTGTAGAGTGGGTTCCACACGGTTGATCCGGCAAGCTCGCACCTAAATACCATCGGATTCAAGGCTTATCTCGAGGGAAGTTCACCAAAGAAGAAGATCTCTTTGGTATCAAAGGACCCGGCGACTCTGCTGCACCGGGGAAGGTGGAAGTTATTTTGTAAGGGCTTCTCCGCCTAGCTATGGGGGCTAAAAGAGAGACACTTAGTTTAGTGCAATACTTGGAGGGTGCCTCCAAGGAGTGGACGTAAGTCAAGGTTTGACCGAACCACTATAAATCCGGTGTGTTCTTTTCTTATTATTGCTTCCGCATTATTTTCTTCCGCACTTTGATTTCTGTGGTTATTTTTGTTTGAGTTTTATCTTTGGTTTTAATGTTGTCCAATTCACCTCTCTCTTTGTTTAGCCTTGTGCCAGTTCTATAGGGCTTAACATCCTTAACGAACTTTCAAGTGGTCTCAGAGCACTTTCTAGTGTAATCTGAGCACTTTCAAGTGGTATCAGAGCACCTTCATTTTGGGGCTCCATCCTCTTCTCTAGATTCTCACCTCCAGTGGTATTCTCTTCAACATCATCTTCCTCCTCAACTCTAGACTTATTAGGATTAGATTCATCAAACACTACAAAAGTAGTCTCCTCCACCACTAATGTCCTCTTATTAAAAACCCTAAAAGACTTCCCAACACTAGAATATTCTAAGAACACTCCTTCATCAGATTTTGGGTCAAATTTTCCTAAGTGAGATTGCCCATTGTTATGAATGAAAACCTTACAACCAAATATATGGAGGTGGGAAAGATTGCATGTCGTACCCTTAGAGATCTCATAGGGTGTCTTATCAAGTTTAAATCTAACATTCACCTTATTCAACACAAAATAAGCTGTGTTTACCACTTTAGCCCAAAAGCATTTTGGAAATGAATACTCAGCAAGCATGGCTCTAGCGGCTTTAACTAAGGTCTGGTTCTTCCTTTCAGCTATCCCGTTCTATTGAGGGGTCCTAGAAGCTGAGAAGTTGTGGCTAATTCCCTTATCCTCACAAAAGTCTCTAAATATCTCATTTTCAAACTCCCCACCATGGTCACTATGGATGGTCAAGATCTCACAACCTAACTTTTTTTGAATCCAAGTGAAGAAGACTCTAAACACATTAAAAGACTCATTCTTAAGTGATAGAAATCTAATCCAAGTAAACCTAGAGTTATCATTAATAATCACAAAACTATAGACTTCCCTCCTAAGCTGGCAGTGCTAATGGATCCAAACAAATCCATGTAAAGGACTTCTAAAGGTTTAGAGGTACTAATGTCCTTAATGGAGTGAAAAGTTGAGTGGACTTGCTTTCTTAATTGGCAGGCATCCCAAAGGTGGTCTTTTGAAAATTTAAGCTTGGGGACACCTCTAATTAGGTCTTTCTAGGTCACTTTCTTAAGGGTTTTCATACTGGCATGACATAATCTCCTATGCCACAACCAAGAATCATCAATAGCAGTTTTTAAGCAAAATAAAATAGCACATTTATTATTATTTAAATCAAGCATGTAAACATTGTCGATCTTCTTTCCCTGCAAAACAGTATTATTAATTAAGCTTATAATGTAAGTGTTTGCCAAGAATTTTATGATGAAGCCTTTATCGCTTAGCTGACTAATGCTGAGCAAGTTGTGTTTTAGTCCATCTATAAGTAAAATATTTTCAATCAAAAGGTTCTTGGAGTTTCTAATTATACTTTCACCCATCATTTTCCTGGTGGTGTTGTCTCCAAGAGTGATCTTGCCTCCAACCCTGGCCTCCAGCAAAATAAATTGATTAGAATCTCTAGTCATGTGTCGTGAGCATCTGTTATGCATGTACCACATGCTCTCATGAGGGCTTTTATGAGAGCAAGCTTACAAAAACATTAAATATCAGATTTAGGAACCCAAACATGTTTGGGTCCCTTCTTATGGAAAGTAGTATGCAATGCATGTGTGTTATGCTGTGAATCATGCAATTTGAGTCTCCACACCCAATGTGTACTATGGTGAATGGTGCAAGTGTGTGTAATGTGTCCTAACATATCACATAAAAAATATTTAACACCAGGAAAAGGAAGTACTAGCTACTCATGTGGTGATGCTTTCTTTTAAAGTTATGTGAAACAAGCAATGATTTATTTTTAGAAGCTTTAAATTTTGCTAACTCTTTTTCTAACTCAGCATGGGATGACTTTAAAGAATCATGTGCATTAAATAATTCATTATGCTTTTTGTTTAAAGCATCAAACTCATCAAGTAAGGACATGTGATTGTTATCAATTTGGGAATGATCTTTTAATAAGATTTCATGCTCTTTTTATAAATTTGAAAATTCCAATTTTAAACTAGCATGTGATTTTTTGAGTTTCCTATATGATGCATGAATGTTTTCACAAATTTATAGTAATTGATCATAAGTTGATTCACATACCACTTCTTGGTCACTTTGACCAAGACGATCGTCTGTTATTAAGCACAAGTTTGTTGTATCCTCTTCAGCTTCCGTCTTAGAGGAGTCTGATACAGAATCTGCCTAGAATGCCTTTTGGAACCTCTTCCTGTCCTTTTTTAAATTGTGTTTCACCTCTCCCTTCTCCTTGCTTGGGTGAGACTTAAGTGTAGGATAATCAGCTTTAACATGTCTTAGCTTCCTGCATTTAAAATAAATCATATCATTAGAACTCTTAAAATTTTTATTTCCCTTACCTTTATTCCACTTTTATTGGTTCTTTTGCTTCTTTCTTAGAAAGATTTTGAATTGACTTGTGATTAAGGAAACATCATCGCTTTCAGACCTAGAAGATTCAGTGTCCGTGTTGTTGGCCATCAGTGTCATAATTTTCTCCTTCTTTTTCTCACCTGCATCAAGATTTCTTTGATTTACCCTTTGCTCGTAAGCAATGAGTGATCCAAGTAAGTTATCAATTGAATAAGTATTCAAATCTTTGGATTCAGTAATTACAGTAATATTAGCATCAAAAGAGGAAGGCAAGCATCTTAAAATTTTGTCACTTTTTCATAGTTGGTGAGTTCTCCTCCTAAAGCATATAAAGAGATATTGATTTGACTAAACCTTGTATACATTTCAAAAATTGATTCAGAAGATTTCATATAAAAAAGTTCGTAATCATGCAACAAAATATTCAATTGAGATTACTTAACTTCCTTAGTTCCTTCATAAGTAATACACAATTTATCCCAAATTTCTTTACCAGTAGTGCAAGTTAAAACACGCATTTAATCTTCATATTTTAAAGCATAGAAAAAATATTTCAAACATTTTGCATTAAGTTATGCTAAATCCTTATCATCAAGAGTCCATTCAGTAAAAGGAAGTGGAACAGTAGCACCATTAAGTTTACCAATCGGAAGTGTATAACCATCCTTAACAAGCATCCATAAGCGATAGTCATTTGATTGCAAAAATGTAGACATGCGAGTTTTCTAAAAATTAAAAGAAATATTATCAAATAAAGGTGTCCAGGTAATAGAATACCCTTTTGTAGTATTATGATTATCAGAGTTAGCCATGAATCAAAATTCAAAAAGTTTTCAAATTTATTTTTATTAATTCTGCTCTGATACCACTTGAAAATTTGTTAGGGATCTTAAGCCTTTATGAACAAACCCAAGGCTAACCAAGAGGGGAGTGAATTGGTGTTTTAAAAATTCTTTCAATCAAAAACTCAAAATATAAACAAAAAAATTCACCATAATGATAATTAAAGTGCAAAAAAATAAATACATAAGAAAACAAAAGAATATAAAGATTTATAGTGGTTCGATCAACATGACCTACGTCCACTCCTTGGAGGCGCCCTTCGAGTATTGCACTAAACTCAGTGAATCTCCTTTTCCTCCCATAGTAAAGCAAAGAAGCCCTTTCAAAACCTCCTTTCCACCGACCCTGGTGCGACAGAGAACTGACTCCTTTTGCTTCCTCCTGAAGTAGGTAGAGAACCTCCGTTTGCTGAAGTAGACCTCCCTTAAACCCCCAAGGACAAGAGATGATGATCGGAGAAGACACCTTGGACCCTTGCTTGGAGAAACCCTTGTGAAACCCCCTCATAAGCTCCCCCTCACAAGTTCCTCCCTCTCTCTCCCTCTCCTCTAGGCTCTCTCAGGTCAAGATAGTAGCAAAGGATGCTTGTGCTTGAGAAAATATGAGTCCTTTAAATAGATTTTCAAGAATCGACTTTATCGTCCAAGATGATATTGCTATCTTCCTGTACGATCAGTATAAATTAAGCTCAATCAGTCTGGACAACTTGAGACGATTAGAAGATTTTTTTGTTTCTATCATCCAGGATGATAATATATCGTCCTGTATGATTAGTACATATTAGGGAATATCATCTAGATCCTCACCCTTAATGAGAGTCTGGATAAAAACAAAATGACTTGATCGTCCTAGCTGATCTCATGATCATATTGGCCGATTAGTTCAAATCTACGCAAAATCATCTAGAACATCGCTCTAAACATACGATGTACATATTTTGGTCATCCAGGAGCAACTAAGGTTTTTGAACTGATCATCCTAGCTAATCCTATGATCGTCCAGGATGATATGATCGAATAGATCAACCTTAATTACTTTCCTTAATCACCAGATCAATTTAGGCATAATTGAACCCTATCATCCAGGCTGATTCTTTATGGTTTGAGCATATCATCCCGGCCGATACAAAAATCATCCAGGATGATATGCTTAATGATGGTTGCCATAACCAGGATGCCCTAATTAGGGTTTTTGTTTTGAGCATATCATCCAGGATAGTTTAAGGATCAACCCGAATGATGTTAGTAAAAATAGAAAACTCTAAATCTGACAAAAAAAAATCACCTAAGTATGTGTGTGCAGAGTTACTTAGCATCAGGCACCACAAAGATTACAATTGACTCAAGAAAGGGAAAATACATTATAAACTGACTCAGACCTAATCTACCCAATCTTGAGCTGGCTTGAGTTGCAGTTAATCTTGTTCACCTGAAATATTAGTGGGCAAGGCAGTCGTAGAAAAAATAGGAATATTTGCTATCAACAAAAAATCTTAATTCATAAAACAAGATTTCTAATAGATCATGGTTAATTTTGGAAATCAAAATATTACTGAAGGTTATTCGATCACTAGACCACCTTTATTCGATAACATTCCTTTTGATTTTTAGAAAACTAGCATGTCTACTTTTTTTGCATATAGATGTTAGTACAAGATGGTTATACCAGACCTACTAGAATTATTGATGGCATTAGAACTAAAATACCATTTACTAAATGGACTTTAGAAGAAAGAGAATTAGCACAGTTAAATGCAAAATATTTAAATGGTTTTTTCTATGCATTGAAATCTGATGATCATATGCAGGTTTATTCTTCTAAAACTGGAAAAGAAATTTGGGATAGACTTTGCATAACTTATGAATGAACAAATGAGGTAAAGCAATCGAGGTTGAATATTTTCATACATTATTATGAACTATTTTGTATGAAACCTAATGAGTCAATTTCTTATATGTATATAAGGTTTACTCAAATCGTTACCTCACTACATGCTTTAGGTAGAGAACTTACAAATTCAGAAAAAGTAAATAAAATTTTATATTATTTACCTACTGCTTATGATGCAAAGATAACTATCATAACTAAGTCTAAAGAACTAAATGTATATTCTATTGATAGTCATCTTGGATCACTTATTTCTTATGAGTAAGGAGTGAATCAATGACCGATCAATGCAGGTGACAAAAGAAAAGTGAGAAATTTAGCTTTAAAAGTTTATAATTCAGAGAGTGACCAATAAATGCTAGAGGATGAAGAAGACATTACAAGAATGACTAACCTAATCAAAAGTTTTCTTAAGAGAAAGAAATGATGACATCAGCATTAGAACAAAGGTAAGTTCAAAAAAATAATAAATTTACTAATAAAGTTATTTGTTATGAATGCAAAAAGCTTGGACATATAAATTGATTGCTTAAATCTCAAAGCTAATCCTACCAAGGAGAAAGTTGAAGAGAAAACAAATGTTAGAAAGGGAAAGAATATAATGCAAAGAGCTTTCTGGGCTAACTCAACTTCAGACTCTTCAGAAACATAAGCAAAAGAGGAGGTTACAATTTTGTGCTTAATGACAGATAACTTGATCGCTCATATCAAGATGAGGTATGTGACCTATCCTACGATAAATTATTTGAAGTTTCTTAGAATATTCATAATGCATACAGGAAACTTAAAAAATTGCATGCTAACCTTAGTATCAAGTATTTAAATTTACAAAAAGAGCATGAAATTCTTAAAAATGATCTTGTAGACATAGATAGAAATCACATGGCTTTGCTAGATGAAATTGATGATTTGAATAAGAAGCATGAACTATTGAGAACAACTTATGTTGAGCTTGAAAATGATTTTAAAAAAATTATGGATAAATCTGATTACGGGGAACATGATTTCAAGATTGAAAATTCAATTTTGGAAAGTGTAAACTCATATCTTCAAATAAAATTCAAAACTTTAAAGGAAAATAAGTCAGCTCCTAAACTTGAATAGTTTTATAATCCTAACCAAAAGCGTATAATTTCAAAACATAGGAAAAATATATTATAACTCATATAGATCTATAAATCATTTTCTTGGTGTTAAATATTTTTCATGTGATATGTTAGGGCATATTTCCCCCACTTCCACTATTCATAATAAAAAAAACATTTAGTGTGGAGACCTAAGATGCATCAATCACCGCAAAGCAAACATGCATCTCGATTATTATTGTCAAGAGATGAACCCAAATTTATTTGGGTTCCAAAGTTTAATGTTTGATAATTTTGTAGAAAATCTCTCATACAAGCCCTCATGATAGCATTAGTACCTAGATAGTGGATGTTTCAAATATATGGCTAGAGATATAAATCTATTTTTATCATTTGAGGCCAAGATTGGAGGCAAAGTAACACTTAGAGATAACACCACTAGGAGAGTGGTAGGTCCAGGTATGATTAGTAACACAAAAAAAAATTTGATTGGAAATATTTTATTGGTTGAATGCTTAAAATATAATTTGCTAAGTATTAATCAACTTTATGATAAGGGCTATAATATAAATTTTTTTCCTATAAGCTTCATTGTAAGCCAAAATGGAGTCGATTTGTTACGTGAAGATAGGGTAAATAATATTTACAACCTTGATTTAAATTATGTTAAATCTTGTAATACTTTTGGTCTAAAACCTATTACGGATGAATCCTGATTATGGCATAGAAAGCTTTATCATGCAAATAAAAAAAATATTAGGAAGATTACCTAAAAGGAATTAGTTAGAGGCATATCCAAATTAGACTTTAATAAGGATCACCTGTGTGATGCGTGTCAATTAAGAAAATAAGTCATGTCCTCCTTTCATTCAATTAAAGATGTTAGAACTAGCAAACCCTTAGAAGTACTTTACATGGATCTATTTAGACCTGAGTGATTCATTTGATGAGTTTAGAAGTTTTTCTACTTGGATTCAGATGAAGCTAGGTTGTGAAATTCTTATAATTCAAGTAATTATGATGGCAAATTTGAAAATGAAAAATTTGAAGTTTTCTATAAAGAGAAAGGGATATATCATAATTTTTTAACTCTTAGAACCCCTCAATAGAATGGGGTCTTAAAAGAAAGAAAAGAACTTTAGTAGAAGCTGCTAGAGCGATATTGCCTAAATATTCACTTCCTAAATATTTTTGGGATGAAGTGGTTAATACAACATATTATATTCTTAATAGGATGAACATTATATCTAAGTTAAATAAGATACCCTGTGAAATTTTTAATGGTATGACCCCCAACCTCTCATATCTATATGTCTTTGGATATAAAGTGTTCTTCATAATAATGGGAAAACTCTTTTAAAAAAAGTTTATCCTAAATCTAACGAGGGAATTTTTCTAGGATATTCAAGCATTGCCAAATCCTATAGAGTTTTTAACAAAAGGACTTTGGTAATAGAGGAGATCACTCATGTAGTTTTTTTATGAATATAATATTTTTAGAGGGTCTAGGTTGAAAGAAGAAGATATTAAAGAAAATATCCAAGGAATTGAAAATGTAAATTTTGAAGAAAGGGTTGGAACAAAAAATAATTAACCTTGAGAATGAAAAAATCCTAAAAATCATCCAATAGGATGGGTGTTAGGAGACCTGAGTGAAGGCATTAGGATTGGGCGTAGACTTAACAAAGAAGTGAACCACTCAGCATTTATTTCAATGATTAAACCCACTAATTTAAACCAAGCACTTTCTGATGAATTTTGAATTTTAGCTATGCAAGAAGAGTTGAATCAATTTGTTAGAAATGATGTTGGGGATTGGTATAAAGACCTAAAAATCAAAGTGATGTTGCAACTAAGTGGATTTTAAAAAAAAATGAATGATTTAGGTGTAGTGGTTAGAAATAAGATAAGATTGGTGGCCAAGGGGTACAATCTAATAGAAGGAATTAATTTTGGGGAGACTTTTGCCCCTGTAGCCAGACTTGAAGCAAAAAGAGTGCTTCTAGCATTTTCCTTTTTCAAAGGATTTAAATTATTTCAAATGGATATTAAAAGTGTCAGTCTTAATGGGTTTATTAAAAAGGATGTTTATGTTGAGCAACCTCAAAGTTTTAAAAATTTATAATTCTCTAATCATGTATTTAAATTGAAGAACGCATTGCATGGACTAAAACAAACACCTATGACATGGTATGAAAGACTAAGCATTTTCTTACTAGAAAGAACCTTTGTTAAAGGATGTGTAAACACCACTCTCTTCATAAAAAAATTAGGAGATGGCATTCTCATTATTCAAACTTATGTTGATGATATTTTGTTTAGATCCACTAATAAAAATCTTTGTGATGACTTTTTAAATACAATGAGTAAGAAATTTTAAATGTGCTTGATGGGAGACTTGACTTACTTTCTTGGTTTTAGTATAAAGTATAAAGTGGATGGAACCTTTCTTAGTTAGTCAAAATATATTAAGGACATCCTTAATAAGTATAAAATGAATAAAGCTAAACCAATAAGCACTCCCATGAGTTCCTCATATCAATTAGAGATAAGGACTCTAAAGGTAAATATATTGATAAAAAAAATTTAGAGGGATGATTGGATCATTACTTTATTTAACTACTAAAAAATCTAATATTATGTTTTGTGTTTATCTTTGTGCTAGAATTCAAGTTAATCCAAAAGAATCCCATCTGAATATTGTTAAAATAATTTTGAAATATCTTTTAGGAACTTAAAACTTAGGGATTTGATATCCTAGGAATAGCACTTCTTTTGAAATTATTATATATTCTGATTAAAATTTTGTACGAAGTGTGGTTGATAAAAAAAGTACTTTTGGAACTTATTAATTAATTGGGAACTTTTTAGTTTCCTGATCTAGCAGAAAATAGAACTCAGTAGCCCTTTCTACTGCTGAAGTAGAATTTATAACTTTAAGAAGTTGTGTGGTACATGTTCTTTCATTAAAATAATAACTTATAGATTTAGGTTTTTTAATTGGTACTATTCCAATTTTTTATGATAATACAAGTGTCATTTGCATTTCATAGAATCCAATCATATAGATATAAGGCATCACTTCATTAGGGACAATGTTACAAATGGAGAAATATAGGTACATCATGTAGCCACTGAAAATCAACTTATAGATATTTTTACAAAACCAATAGTTTTTTTTTAACTTTTAGTTCCTTAAAAACCAGATTGGGTGTTATAGATATTCAAACTTGAAATTGTAAATCTGCAAAATTTGATTGTGTTCTTTTTATTGTTGTTTATGATTGTATTTTGGTTTATGGTTTTTTATTTATCTTGTTTGATACTTCTTTATTTTGTCTTTTATTTATCTGTTTATTAATTTTGTTTTGTGTTAAATGGGTCTTGTTTATTTCATTTTAGAAAGGTGTATTAATCATTATAAGCAAATCCAAAACTTAATTTCCATTTATACTATATTAAAAACTTTCATATTATACAAATTCTTTAAATGTTACAATATTTTTGTTTTAAATTAGGCACATGAATTTTTAATATCTTTTCATGATAATTATATTGTATGAACATGTCATCATCTATATGAATCATCAATCATTCATCTATATGAACATGTGGCAAAGCACTTCATAATGAATTTATTATTATTGAGTGTGGTATTGCTCGAAAATTGACCCGAATGAAAACATGCTTGTTTGTACGATCATGTTATAAGTTTGCATGTGGACGAATTCAATTAGCATGTACAATAATTATTGATGAATCATTCCGTACAAAAACTTGTTATTTGTACGATCAAGTTTGGTCAAAAGTTGTATGAAATGACTCATCGTAAAGGCAACTTTACAAAAAAGATGTTTTCCTGCAATAACTATTCTTGACCGTTTTTATTCGTTTGTATGAACTAAAGTTTGTACTATGCGAATTCAATTTTGTATGTACAACCTCAATTTCATGGTGCACAAAATAGTACGATTTCTATAAATTTGATGCTATTCTTTGAATTTATTCAATATATTAAACATTTAGTCCCTTTTAATCCTTATGTTCAATAATACTCAAATGGCAAGCCACAATAAATGAACACGTCCTTCCAAGGGAAGTTCATCTCATTCTAAATGAGTTGATCATTTTCTTTCAAGGGAAATTGAACAAGCCTACGATCGATTTGTTCATGCTAAGACTACTCGTTTTCATCTTCTTATTCAAGAAGATATCAATTTTATAATTATGCCCCTTTTAACTCAACTCAGTTTTCATTCATTCTAACTTTGATCTACAATTTTCATTCTGACACCTTTTATTATTTTCTTGCCAATTTGAGAATGAGAGAAAACAACACCATTATTTCCTTGTATGTTTTTCATCAACATGTTGAAATCACTAAAGAGGATTTGGGTACCTTTTTACATCTTAGAACAAAAGGAATTAGGGCTCATTCTATGACTTCAAGAAGTGATTTTTATTGGAATACTGTTAATCAAACAATTAGGGGAAAACCTTTAATCCAACGCTTACCCTCTTATTCAGACTTTGAATGAAAATATTGGGGTCATCCAGCATGTTTTAAGAAACTCTATTATTCTTAAAGCTGGTGATCAAATCAATATCACTCCTTTGCTTAGTATAGTATTATATTTTGTCAAACACTCCATTTGATGAGGCCCAGTTGATTATTAACTATATCAATAAATTTACTAACATTAGACTTCCTTCCACTAGAAGGAAGAAGAATGTGACTTTAGGATACTTGATTGTCTATATTCATGAGAAGAAATACAATCTTATTCATCCCAATCCCCCAAATAATTGGCTTGTCTATTTTACTGATACTTCATTTCATATTCTTTCCCACTGGGATCAAGGGGATGAGAGAGATGAATTTGATGAATAAGAAGGACATGCTCAAGCACATGCACCTACTCTTACTCCTGGACCTGAGCATCAATTATACTAAGATTTGATCCAGAGATTCGATCACCTCGAGTCTCATATAGATCAATGATTTGATCATGTTTAGACATATTTGGACTAGTAGAACTTTAGATATAATGAGGATATAAGAAGGGTTATAGGACAGTTTGATTCACCCAATACTCAAGTAGCTACCACCAACAACTACTTCACCTAGTTCACTACTCAATAGCCTCCTCAAGATGAAGATTCTTTGAGTTTTTAGTTTAGTTGCTTTAGATTTAGGATTGTTGTATTTTCTTTATATGTTGAGTATATATTTAAAAAAAAAAAGGTTTAGTTAATGTTGTATTTTTTCTTTCCCTTCTTAAATTATGTATGAGTTATTATAGACTATTCTAGAATGTTGATTTAAAGGATGGAAATTTTAAATAATTTTCATTATAACTTTAATACCGTTGATTTTTTTTACTCAAACTTTAAATGAAATCATAATTAGATTTAGATAAGGAGATAATCTTCATGTTCTAATATATATATATATATATATCTTTTAGTTATAATTGTTACAAAATTGTGACCTATTTTTCTTTTATTTTCTTGTTCAATGTGTTCATTGTATTATTATTATCAATTGGGTTTTGTTTTGTTGTTTACTCTTCCTTATATGAGAAATTTATTTTCTTTTATTTGGAAGATAATCACACAAGCTAAAATTTGCTGATTAAGGTTGTAGAAAGAACAAAATGCCAAAACATGCATAAAATATGCCAAATTTGAAAAAAGGCATAAAATTAGCCCAATAATCAAAGATGTGCAATGTTTGCCAAAAAAAGTCCAAATTCAAAAGACATGCAATTACATCAACAAAAATTTCTCAAGTCAAGTTGATAAAGAGTCATAAAATAAGCCCAAACTACATTTATCTATTTCTCTAATTCTTAGAAAACTCATATATTAAATAACAATTTTAACTATTGAATCAAAAAATATTTTTTTTTATTTCATTATTTTTATGATAATTAGTCTATTAGAAACTTCTATTTTTTAGAACAAATATTGAACTTGTCAACTATTCTTATCTTATTTATTCTTTGACTTAAAATATGAGTTTTTGCTTAAGGAATTTAATGTTGATCTTGCAATTTCTTTCCTTATAGACTTTTTTTATTCATCCATAATAGCTTTCATATTCAGGAAAATTCAGGTTTTCTTTCCTTTTTTGCTAATGTCAAAAGGGGGTGGGGGAGGTAGTTTATGTTTGTTTGAAATCTTCTATCCTATGTTTGTCTTATGTTGTATTTCTTTCAATTTTTGTTTTTTTAAATCAAATTAAAAAAAGGAACATAAAAAATTTATTTTTCCCCATGATTTTTAATTTTCATTCATTGAGGGGGATCTTAGGAGAAAATAACTTTAATTTATTATTCAAATAATAATTATATTTGTCATTATGAAAAAGGGGGAGATTGTTGCAAATCAAGAATCAAAATTAAGATAGTGATTTTTTATTATAATAAAATATTATTGTTATGATCTTATTATTTCTCCTATCATATACTAGATATTTCTGTTTATTTTTATGTGTTTTAATATTTCAGGGAAATCATATACTACAACAGATTGCTAAAGACTTCGTGATAAGGTAAAATAGGATTTCATATAATAGAGTCTGTATATATCTACTTTTATTTCTTAAGTCTAAGCAAGTCTGATTGTAATTGGGTAACCGTGCATGCACTCACAGGGAGAATGTCATATTTTTCAAATTGATTGTAGTGCACGATATCTAATCGTACTGTACGATTGATATGTTTTTCCTCCAGAATGTAATTAATCAAATCATGGCTTAAATTTTTGAACTATTTATACTGTACAATGTGAATTCATATAGATGACTAACATAGTACAAAATTATATCATACAAGATCATATTGAATAAATAAATTAATTTTTTGAGTTGTTCCTACAATACGATGCGAACTCATACAGATGACTGATAGAGTATGAAATTATGTTCAAACCAAATCATATCAAATAAACACGTGAATTCGTTCAGATGACTAACATAGTATGATATTATGTTTATTCCAGATCATACCAAATGAAGATATTCATTTTTTAACTGTTTATATAGTATGATGTGAATTCATACAAATGACTGAACATGTATAAAATAAGGTTAATACCAGTCATATCAAATGAAGCCCTAATTTTTTAAACTATTTATACTAGACAATCCATAATAATATAGAATGATTGTATGATGGTTTTCTTAGAAATTTTAGTTTTAGGATGGTTTTTCAAATGATTTCTATATAAAGAGTCACAAACACTATCTCAAACATCTTTTTCTTTGAATTTCTCTTGAGAGTGACATTTTGAGAGAATGTTTAGAACAGATTTTATGAGTAAAGAGTGAGAGATCTAGTAAAAGCGAGTTGTGAGGGATTCACAAGGTTTCCCAAAGTGAGGATCTCTTTGTCTTATTCAAATTTCTATCCAACTTCTTTGGAGGCTCTTGAGAGAAGATCTTTAAGATTGGATCAAGGTTCTCTACCTTCACAAGGAGGGTGAAAAAAGATGTGAAGACATGCTTCCATCACTTGGAGAGTGTAAAAGGTGATGATTCTCTTCTTCACTAGGACAGTGAAAAAGAATGTGACGGTACACTGCCAACACTTGGAGAGTGTAAAAGGTGAAGGTTCTCTGCTCCTCCTGGTTAGTGGAAGAAAGTTTGTAAGGGATCCTTTGCCTTGCTTTGGAGGTAAAGGGAGAGTCACTTTTTTTTAGTGTAATACCTTAATAACTTTAATATCGAGTATCATAATCTATAAAAAGAAAATGAAAATCTGAGGAATGATCATGCAAACATATATATGAATCATATGGCTTTTCTAGATGAATTTGATGACTTGAATAAGGAGTATGAATTATTAAAAAACATCTTATAAAGAACTTGAAAATGATTTTTATGTATTTATGGTTGAATCAAATCAAAAAGAACATGATTTAAAAATCAAAAATTTAATTTTGGAAAGTGTAAATTCATATCTTCAAATAAAATTGAAATCTTGTAAGGAAAATAAGACACCTCCCACACTTGAATAATTTTACAATCTTGGCCAAGAGATTAAAATTTCAAAACCTTGGAAAATGTATTATAACTTATATAAATTTGTAAGTCATTTTTTTGGTGTTAAATATTTTTCATGTGGAATTTTAGAGGCATATTTCTCACACTTGCACTATTCATCATAAAACACATTTAGTATGGAGACCTAAGATGCATAATTTATAAAATATCAAACATGCATCTCGATTATCATTGTTAAGAGGTGAACCTAAATTTATTTGGATTCCCAAGTTTAACATTTAATAATTTTGTAATCTTGCTCTCATACAAGCCCTCATGAGAGTATTTGATAACTGGATAGCAGATGTTCAAAATATATGACTGAAGATGCTAATTAATTTATATTATTAGAGATTAGGACTGGAGGCAAAGTGACACTTGGAGATAACACCATTAGGAGAGTGGTAGGGATAGGTATGATTAGTAATACAAAGAATTTTTTGATTGAAAATGTCTTATTGGTAGAAGGCTTGAAACATAATTTACTAAGTATTAGTCATCTTTGTGATAAGGTTTTAACATAAATTTTTTGCCTACAAGCTACATAATAAGCTAAAATGGAGTTGATGTATTGCATGGAGAGAGGGTAAATAATATTTACATGCTTGATTTAAATAATGTTAATTCTTCTAGTGCTTTCTATCTAAAAACTATTACTAATGAATCTTGGTTATGTTATAGAAAACATTGTCTTGCAAGCATGAAACATTTTAGGATGATTACCCAGAAGGAATTAGTAAGAGGTATATCCAAATTAGATTTCACTAAGGACAATCTTTGTGATGCATGTTAATTAGGGAAATAAGTCAAGTCCTCCTTTCATTCAATTAAACATCTTAGTACTAGCAAACCCTTAGGAGTCCTTTATATAGATCTCTTTGGACCACTTAGCACTATAAATCTTAGAGAGAAAGTTTTTGGATATGTAATTATTGATGATTATTTAAGATTCACTTGGATTAGATTCTTATCACATAAAAGTGAATTATTTGATGTGTTTAAAATTTTCTCTACTTTGATTCAGAGGAAGCTAGGCTATGAAAATCTTGCAATTAATAGTGATCATGATGGAGAATTTGAAGATGAAAATTTTAAAGGAATTTGTAAAGAGCAAGGAATAGATCACTACTTTTCAACTCCTAGAACCCGTTAATAAAATGGAGTTATTGAAAGAAAGAACAAAACTTTGGTAGATGCTGTTAGAGCCATATTGGCTAAATATTCACTTCCAAAATATTTTTAGATTAAAGTGGTTAATACAACTTGTTGGATTCTAAATAGATGAACATAAGATCTAAATTGAATAAAACACCCTATGAGCTTCTTAAGGGTTGGAAACCCAACCTCTCACATCTACATGTCTTTGGATGTAAAGTGTTTATTCATAATAATGGTAAAACATTTTTAGGAAAATTTAATCCTAAATCCTATGAGGGAATTTTCCTAGGATATTCGAGTGTTGGCAAATCCTATAGAGTTTTTAACAAAAGAATATTTGTTGTAAAGGAGACCACATATGTAGTTTTTAATTAATTTGATGTTTCTATAAAGTCTAGGTTGGAAGAAGAACATGTTGAAGAGATTACCCAAGGAATTGAGAATGCAAATCTTGAAGAAAATGTTAAAATAGAAATTACATTGCCTAGAGAATTGAAATATTCTAAAAGTCATCCTAAAAAACTAATTTTAGGAGACCCGACTGAAGGAGTTAGAACTAGACATGGAATTAACAAAGTGAACTACTCATCAATTATTTTGATGATTGAACCAACTAATATAAATTAAATACTTTCTAATGAATTTTAAATTCTAGCCATCTAGGAAAGTAGAAGCAATTTGTAAAAAATAATATTTAGGAATTTGTAGAAAGACTTAAAATCAAAGTGTTGCTGAAACTAAGTGGGTTTTAAAAAAATAAGATGAATGATTTAGGTATAGTGGTTTGAAATTAGGCAAGATTGGTTAATAAGGGGTACTATCAAATAGAAGAAATTGATTATGATGAGAATTTTTCCCTTGTAGCTAGATTTGAAGAAATTAGGGTACTTCGGGCCTTTACCTATTTTAAAGAATTTAAACTATTTCAAATGAATGTTAAGAGTGCATTTCTTGATGGTGTGATAAAAGAAGATATTTATGTTAACTAACCTCCATGTTTTAAAATTCACAATTTTCTAATCATGTGTTTAAATTAAAAAAGGCATTATATGGATTAAAATATGCACCTAGGACATGACATGAAAGGCTAAGTACATTCCTACTAGAAAGATTCTTTATTAAAGGGAGTGTAGGCACCACTCTTTTCTTGAAAAGAGTAAGAGATGACATTCTCATTATTCAAATTTATATTGATGCTATCTTATTTTAATCAACTAATAAAAATCTTTATGAAGATTTTTTAATAATGAGTAATGAAATTGAAATGAGTTTGATGGGAGACTTGAGTTACTTTCTTGGTTTTAGCATAAAATAGAAAGAGGATGACACATTTCTTAGTTAATCAAAATATATTAACGACATCCTTAACAAGTATGAAATGAATAATGCTAAACCAATAAGTACTCTAATGTGTTCCTTAGTTTGATTAGTAAGGATTTTAAGGGCAAATCTATTAATCAAAAGAAATTTAGAGGTATAATTGAGTCATTAATTGATTTGAATACTAGCAAACTAGATATCATGTTTAGTGCTTATCTTTGTGCTAGATTTTATGTTGATCCAAAAGAATCTCATTTGACTTGTATTAAAATAATTTTGATATATCTTTTGGGAACTCAAAACTTAGGAATTTGGTATCCCATGAATATCTCTTCTTTTGAAATCATTGGTTATTCTGATTAAGATTTTTCAGGACGTAGGGTTGATCAAAAATGTACTTATGGAACTTGTTAATTCATTGGAAACCCTTTAGTTTCCTAGTCTAATAGAAAACAAAATTTAGTAACCTTTTCATTGCTAAAGAAGAATATATTGCCTTGGGAAGTTATGTGGCACATGTTCTATAGTTAAAATAGCAACTTATAGATTTAGATTTTTTAATTGATACAATTCCAATTTTCTGTGATAATACATGTGTCATTTGTATTTCAAAGAATCCAATTCAATACTCTATGATTAAGCATATAGACATAAGGAATAATTTTATTAGGGACCATGTCATGAAAGGGGAAATTGAGCTACATCATGTAGCAATAAAAAATCAACTTGCAAACATTTTCACAAAACCTCTAGTATTTTAAAATAGTTGGCACCTTAAGAACCAAATAGGGTGTTATTAATATTCATGTCTAACAATTATAATTTTTAAATTTTGTTTGTGGTGTAATTCCTTTATTGTTTATTATTGTGTTTTTGTTCTTTATTGTGGTTTATTTTAGTTTATGTATCTCTATTTGTTGTTTTCAATTTATCATTATATTATTTTTATATTTTAGTGTGATGTGGATCTTATTTGAATTATTTTGCAAAAAGTGTCTTGATCATTATGTGGAAATCTAAAAATTTCTTTTCCATTCATACTATACGAACCACTTTCGTATTATACAAATTATTCATAATTTTCATGATTTTCTTCTTTGAGTTTAGTATACAAACTTGTGGTGATCGTATAGTACAAACACATCATCATCTATATGAATCATCAATTATCCATATGTACGAACATGACGGGATTTCGAAGAACAATTATATTTGAACATCATCTATAAGAACATGAGTTCGTATGTACAATGCAGTTGTCAATTTTTATGCGGACAAACTCAATTGGCAGGTACAATATTTATTAACCAATCATACCAGAAGAACACATGTTATCTATATGATCAGGTTGGTCAAAGTTTGAATGAAATGACTCCTAAAAAAGGAAACTATGCTAAAATTCATTTCACTGCAATAAATATTCTTGATAAATTTTGTTCATATGTACAAACTTTAATTCGTACTATAAGAACTTCCCAATTGTACGTATTAACCTAATTTCATACTGTACAAATCGTTCATTTTCTTTAAATTGGAAGCCTTTCTTTGAATTTCTTCACAATCCTTTCCAATTTCAATCCTCGTGCTCATGTCTTCTCAAATGGCCAGTAGAAGCAAGTGAGTTTGTCAGACCAAGGGAAGTTCATCTTGTACTGAACAAGATGAAAACTTCTTCTTCAGAGAAAATAAACAAGCCTACGATATGTTCAAGTCAAAATCGCTCCTTCTCGTCTTCTTATTCAAGAAGACATAAACTTTTTAATCATGCCTCTCTTTGATTCTACCAAAATTTTCTTCATTCTCACTTTGATTTATGCATGTCATTTTAACACCTTCTATTCCTTTCTTGCAAATTTGAGAATGAGAGAAAATAAAATGATAATTTCATCCTATATTTTTCATCAAAGAGTTGAGATTACTAAGGAAGATTTAAGAACATTCCTACACCTTAGAACTGAAGGAGTTAGGGCACATTCCATGATATCTAAAAGTGATTTTGATTGGTCTGAAGTCAATCAAACTCTTAGGGGTATATCTTCAATTTAACATTTACTTCTTGTTCACACTCTAAATCTATATGTCAAGATCATTCAGCATGTCTTAAGAACATCTATTATTTCTAAAGCTGGTGATCGAATCAATATCACCCATTTGCTCTCAATTATTACACATTTTATAATGTCAAACACACCAATTGATGAATCCAATTGATTATGGACTACATCAATAATCTTACTGACATTAGACTCCCTACCACTAAAAGGAAGAAGAATGTGGCTTTATGACACTTAGTTTCATACATTTTGGAAAATAAGTACAATCTTATTCAACCCAATCCCCTAAATAATCTACCTATATATTTCACTGATGCCTCATTTCGTATTTTATTTCAGGGATCAAGGGGAATAAGGAGAGGAAATTGGAGAAGAAGAGGTCCCTGCTCCAGCACCTGCACCTGCTCTTGCTCCTGAACCAGAGCATCATTTCTATCAAAAAATAATCTAGAGGGGTAATAGACATGAGTCTCATTTTGATCATATTGAGACTTGCTTGGATCAGCAAAATTTTAGATATAATTAAGATATGGGTTGGGTGAGAGGACAAGTTGATTTCATTAATACTCAAGTAGCTACCATCAATAGCTACATTACTCAGTTTAGTCTTCCACAGCGACCTCTAGATAAAGATCCCCCGGGATATTAGTGCGATTGTTATATTTTTTTTATGTTATAGTTTGATTGTAATGTTTCATTTATGAAGTTTAATTTAGATGTTTTGTGTTGAAATTGTCACATTTTATGTATAATCTTTTTTATTTGAATTTGATTATGTTCTACATTTAAAAAAATTTGTGTTTTAGTATTCTTGAAATTTTATGAGTTATTTTGACTAATTCAAAATGCTAATTTAAAGGATTCAATTTAAAAAGAAAAATTTAGCATTCTAATATTATATCCTCTATTTTATTTTACTCACAGTTTAAATCAAATGCAAATTAGATTTAGATAAGGAGATCACCTTCATGTTCTAATAGACATTTATCTTATATTTATAATTATTGCAAAAAATGTAACTTTCTTTCTTTTTATTTTCTTATTCAAAGTGTTATTTTTATTATTATCCATTAGACTTTGTTTTTTTTTAATCTTTTTATATAAGAATTTGTTTAATTTAAATATAATCATACAAGCTAAGATTTAATGATTTAAGTTGTGGAAAGAACAAAAAGCAAAAAAGATGCACAAAGAGTACCAAATTCGAAAAGAGGCACAAAATGAGCCCAACATGAAAAGATGCGTAATGTTCACAAATAAAAGTCAAAATCAAAAGATATACAATTGAGACAACATCTCTATTCTAGTTCATAAAAGGCATAAAATGAGCCCACGATATATTTAGTTCCTTTATCTATATCTCTAATTCCTAGAAAAATCCACGCATTAAATATAAATTTCAATTATTGAATTTGAGAAATTTTTTTTTCTTGTTAATTATTTTTGAGATAATTATTCTATTTGATATTTTTGCTTTCTACAACAAATATTGAACATGGTCAACTTTTCTTTTCTTAATTGTTCTTTGATTTAAAATACGACTTTAAAAATCTTGTAGGATTTTAATGTTGTGCCTTTTTTTAAATTCTTTTCCTTATAAACATTTAGATTTGTCCATAAGAACTTTCATATTCGAAAGTTTTTTCTTTATGGTTTTCCCCTCTTTTTGCTAATGTTAAAAGGGGAAGATTTGCTGATGTTAACAGGGGGAGGTTATTTGTATTTTGATTTGAAGTTCTTTGAGTTTTGTTTGCATTGTTTGTGTTTTGATTTGAAGTTCATTGAGTTTTGTTTGCATTGTTTGAGTTTTGATTTTATGTTCTTTAAGTTTTGTTTATGTTGTGGTTTGATATCAAAATGGATGTGAAAATGCTATCAAGGGGAGGTTTTTTCTGGTTATTTTTGTTTGAAGATTTCTTATGAACTTGGTTTCATGTTTAAAGCTTTTTTTGTGCTAGTATTTTTGTATTTGTTTGCCTTGTAGATTGTTTTGTGTTTATTTCTAAACATCAAAATTAAAAAAGGGATAAAATTTTATTTTCCTCATGGTTTTTAAGGTTTATTCTTTAAGGGGGAGCTTAGGAGAGAAGAACTGTTATTTATAATTCAAATAATAAATGTTTTTGTCATCATAAAAAAAGGAGAAGATTGTTGGAAACATAATTGAGAATGTGATTTTTTTTATGATAATAAAATATCATTGTTCTGATGATTTTATTGTTTCTCCTAGCATAAATTGGATAATTCTTGTTGATTTTATATGTACTAACATATCATGGAATTCATTTACTACTTCAGACTTCTGAAGACTTCAACACAAGGGTAGAATATGTTGTAATGTAATAGAGTTTGTATATTTCTATGATCTAAATTCATACAAACGACTAACAGTGTACAAAATTAAGTTCATCCCAGCCCGTACCAAATAATACCCTAATTTTTTGAATTGAACGTACCATACGATCTACGATCGTGCAGTACGATGTTTAGTCAGTTGACTTATAATTTTCAATTTTTGGATGGTTTTTCATATAATTTCTATATAAGGAGTTCTAAAGACTGTCATCCTATCCTTTGCTTCAAATTTCTCTTGAGTGTGACCTTCTAGAGAGTGTGTTTGAGAGATATTTTTTGAGTGAAGAGTGAGAGATCAAGTGAAGGGATGTTTTGAAGGATTCACAACATTGCCCAAAGTGAAGATCTCTTTTTTCTTCTTCATGTTTCTACCCAACTTCTTTGGAGGTCCTTGATAGAAGATCTTTAAGACTGGATCAAGGTTCTTATCCTTACATAAGAGGGTGAAAAAGGATGTGACAATACTATGCCTTCACTTGGAGGGTAAAAACTGACAAGTAGGTACTCTACCTTCACCAGGAGGGTGAAAAAGGATTAGAAGGTACACTATCATCACTTGGAGAGTGCAAAAGGAAACGATTCTCTACCGCACTGAGTTGGTGGAAGAGAGTTTATAAGGGCTTCTCCACCTTAATGTGGAGGCAAAAGGAGATTCACTTGTGTTTAGTGTAATACTTGGAGATGGAATCTCTAGGGAGTGGATGTAGGTCTAATTAGACCAAACCACTAAAAAATTTGGTGTTATTCTATTAACTTTATTTTTCCCACAATTTTTTATTTCTTTTAAATTCTGTGGTTGAAAAATTATCTATGAAAATCATCTTTATAGATAATTGCATATTCAGAATTAGTGTTTTTATATTTCATAAAGTTCAAAAAGGTTTTCATAAATCTAAGAAATTTTTGAAATAACTAATTCACCGCCCTCTTGGTTAGCCTTGGTACAATTCTATTAAGTTTAATCACCTACACGAGCCTACACATATGATATTAGAAGAAATTTTAGAACTTTTACCATTCTTACCTTTATTTCATTTTTACGATGTTTTTGCTTTTTTTAAAGGTCTCAAATTGTGTAGTCATCACCATCTTGTCTAGAAGAGTCGCTTTCAGAATCATTAATCTTTAAGTTTAAAATTTTCTCTTTTCTCCTTTCACCTCCATCAAGCAACCCTTAACTCACTCTTGCTCATAAGCAATGAGTGATCAAAGTAAGTTATATATGGAATAAACATTTAGATCATTAGATTTAGAAATTGTAGTTATTTTTGCATCATAGGAAGACAATAAATAATAGGCTTTTGTTAAGTTTTTTATAATTTGTAGGCTCTCTTCCTAAGGCATATAAGGAAGTAACAATCTGTGTAAACCTAGAATACATTTTAGAAATAGATTCGCTACGTTTCATGTGGAAAAGTTCATAATCTTGAAGAAGAATATTTAGCCTAGATTATTTTACTTTCTTTATTCCTTCAAATGTAATGCAGAGTTTGTCCCAAATTTCTATACTAGTTGAACAAATACAAACACACATAAAATCTTCAAATTTTAAAGCACAGGAAAAATAATTCAAAATTTGGCATTCAATTGGGCTAAATCTCTATCATCAGTAGTCTATTAAAAAAAAATGTATTTTAGTTTTAACACCATTTATTAAATGAAAATGTGCAGAATAACCATCATGTACTAGCATCCACATAGGATAATCAATTGATTGTAAAAAAGCGGGCATGCAAGTTTTCCAAAAATCAAAAGGAATGTTATCAAATAGAGGTGGTCTAGTGATTGAGTATCCTTTCATAGTGTTACGATTACCAAAGTTAGCTATAGATCTTTATTTTTATAAAAATTTTCTAAAACATAATTTATGAATCCCGCTCTGGTACCACTTGAAAATTTGTAAGGGTTGTTAAAAATTTATGAACTAGCCTGAGGCTAACAAAGAGGGGGTGAATTGTTTATTTAAAAATTTTTTAATGGAAAAAGAAAATATTTTTTAAATCTTTTTTTAATATTTTAAAATAAATGATTTATGCAGAAGCAACAGTAATTTCATAATAACAAAAATCAAACATTTTGAGCACATAACAAATTATAAAATAATATAGAAATTAAATATGAAAAAGTAAATAGAAAGAACACATCAGATTTATTATGGTTTGGTTAACTTGACCTACGTCCACTACCCAAAAACCTCTTTTCTAAGTATTGCACTAAAAGTAGTGTCTCTCTTTTTACCCCCACAACAAGGAAAGAAGCCCTTACAAAATATTTCTACCAACCTGATAAGGCAGAGTACCTTAAATCCTTTTACTCCTTCTTGGAGTAGGTAGAGAATCTTGGAATCCTTTTACTCCCTCCTGAGTAGGCAGAGAACCTTGGAATCCTTTTACTCCCTCATGGAGTAGGAAGAGAACCTTGGAATCCTTTTTCACCCTTCTGATGAAGGTAAAGAACCTAGATCTAATGCTGATGAATATCTCCCCTAGAGCCACAAAGGAATTAGAAAAGCAACTTAAAGAAGATGGTGGAATCCTTGCTTGGAGCAACCTTTGTGAATCTTACAACTCCACCTCACAAGGATTTCTCTCTCCCAAGCCTTTCTCTTCCTTCTCTAAGCTCTCTCTCAGATTAACTCCACAACGAAAGATTATCTTATGTGACAATAAGAGAGCTTAAATAAAGAGCCTCAAAAGAAGCCCTAATTTTTAACTTGTCATCAAAGATCATCTAGCACGATCGATAGATCGTCATGTATGATGGGTGGTGATCTACATATCATCTTGCAACCCTCTCGAGATGTCTAGTATGATCTCCTGGATGATTAAAAGAAAATTATGGTTTTCTTCTTGGAAGATAGGGAATCATCCTATGAAATAAAATAGATTGTTCAGTATGATCTAAGTAGATTGTCATGTATGATATGATTGAGCAATCTAGCCATAATTAGTCTCATAATCATATGATTAATTTAGGCATGATTATCATAAATTATCAAGGATGATTTATATTATCCTATATGATTAGAACAAAATTTAAAAGCTAAAATATTATCTAAATTGTGATTGGCGGCTATTTTTTATAATATGAACTGATCATCCTGTATGATATAGATTGTACAATTCAATTCATTTAATAACTTTTAATTAACAATTATGCCCTGATTAGGGTTTCTATTTTTAATTGATCCTCCAATATGATTGAAATCATCATGTATGATTAGGTCATAAAACATAAATTTCTCTAACTCACCAAATCACTCCCCATAAGTGTGTGTGTGCAAGGTTACTTAAATTGGGATCCACCAGATACATGACTTGACTCAAGAAAGATAAAAAGTATATTTAATTTAAAATTACAAATAGACTCAACCCTAGTCTACTTGATCTTGAGCTAATTTGCACTGCAATTGAACTTTTGGACCTGAAAGGTTAGTAATCAGGACAAATAAAATAGATATGCAATATTAACAGTAATAAAAAAATAATAATATTTGCTATCATCAAAATCACTATACTTGGGCATAGATTTGCAACATGGCTAACATTATAATGAGAAAACAAATATTTGAAAAGGAAAGGAGTGTGGATAACACATTTATAAGGGGAGGTTTGTTGAAACATGTTCAATATGAATTAGGTTATTAGACCTAAGATTATGTCCCAGCGGCTAACCAAGAGGATGTGAATTGGTAATTAAAAATTTATCCCTCTTTTTGAAATTAAAAAATGTGAATAACTTTAGTGAACTTTTCTAGAAAAGCTTTTTCAACCACAAGTTAAAATAGTAAAAATAAATGCAGCATAAAATAAAAAGACACAAGATTTATAATGGTTCGGTCAAACACGACCTACATCCACTTCCCGGAGTCACCCTCCGAGTATTGCACTAATACCACTAGTGACTCTCCTTTTGCACCCACAGCAAGGCGGAGAACCGTTAACAAAAACTCTCTTCCACCACTACACAGTGTGGCAGAGAACCGTCATCCTTTTACACTCTCCAAGTGTAGGCAGAGAACCGTCTGTCCTTTCACACTCTCCCGATGTAGGTAGAGAACCCTTCGGCTGTTCACACTCTCCTAGTGTAGGCAGAGAACCCTTCAGCTGTTCACACTCTCCTAGTGTAGGCAGAGAACCCTTCGGCTGTTCACACTCTCCTAGTGTCGGCAGAGAATCAGATCTTCTTGACAGATCTTCTCACAAGAAATCTAGAAGGACGAGAGAAAAGTATGAAGTAATTACAAATCACAAGTGGAGATTCTTACCTTTGAGTACCAAAGGAATCCTTCACGCTCCAATCGTAAGAATCCTCCTTCAAATAGTCTCTCACACTCTCTCCTTCACTCTCCCTTCAGTTGACACGAAGATCAGTAGGAAAAAAGATTAAGAGATAGTTTTATTTGGACTTTATATAGGAAAGACATGAAAAATTATCCAAAGACTGCTGATTTTCAAGTCTGTACATAGTGGATTGTCCCGTACGATCGTCAGATCGCCCCGTACAAATCTACTTAAATCAGTTGCATACGAACCCAATATATATTGGTATGAACTGACTTCGTACCCGATCATCGTCCCGTATGAACTATATTCGTCTGTTATGAATAGTTATTTCATGGGTTGGTTTTGATAAACTACAAGATATTACCAAAATTTCAAAAGATAGAGCATTTCGTCTTGGGATGAATGGGAGTTCGTCTGGATGAAAATTTTTCAGAGAGCATTTCGTCTTGGGACTAATAGGAGCTCGTATGGACGAAAATTTTCTAGAGAGCATTTCGTCCTGGCATAAATAGAAGTTTGTCTGGACGAAAATTTTCTAGAGAGCATTTCGTCCTAGGACGAATAGAAGTTCGTCTGGACGAAATTTTTTTAGAGAGCATTTTGTCCTGGCACGAACAAGATGAATCGTCTGGACTATTTAGTACAAAGTGAGAATCCAGAGCAGATCGTCTCGGGACGAATTGAGAAATTCGTCTAGACGATCAGGACTTTAAAAAATTTTCTCACTTCCTGTTCGTTCCATTGCTCTTCCATGGGGATTCACTGACTTGATCATCCAGTACGAACAAGGTTCGTCCAGTACGACTAGTGTGATTTTTAAAGATCTCCCCAAGTATGTGTGTGCTAAACATATTTAATTAAAATCATATTCTCTCAAACTCAATTACAATAAAAATTACAAACTTCAATTTATAAACTATCTCATGCTAAATTTTGATTTGAAGTCTTCATTAGTCTGAAGTTCGATTATCCTGAAATGTTAGTCCATACAAGAGCAAAAATAATTTTTCCAAAAAGTGTTAGGAGAAAACAAAGCTTAAAACAATAATATTTGGAATCATCAAAACTATACAAGTTGCAAGAAGTTAAAACATGCAAATAGTAACTCTCTTAAGAAGGTTCACTTTGGGATGGGTTCATCTACAAGATCAGTTTGGGATCCTTCATTTGGGGTGATATCTTTCTACTCTTTTCAACTTGTACTTTCTCTCTTTAGTAAGAAATGGAAATTATCTTATACTATTTTATTCTATGGCCTATTAAACACTTAGTTTTAGACTAATGCTATAAAAACCTATGTAATTACTCATGTAGACTCTTATACTTTAAATTATGAATGGTTGTTTTCAATATCTCTTCCTCTTAATTTAATCTATGTAGTGGAAATGTACACAATTAAAGCTTAGTGTGCTACGTTACCTTGACGAATGAATATTAAAATAATTAGGAGATTTGAATAGAATACTTGCTTTCATAGACATATGATCTTTAGCCTTCTAGGATATATGGAGAAAAAACAGCTATAGGAAGGGCATAGACATATTTTCACATCTTTACAAACCTGATAGAGATCTAAAGATGCACACGCTCTGGTTTAAAAATAATTTAGGAGAGTCTGCTAAAGAAAGTTTAGGATATTTCACTGTTATTAGTCTGAAACACTTCATCTATTAGTATATTCCTTTTCCTCTAACATTCTCATTCTAGATAGAATACAACCCTGATTTTAACACGTGGAGTGTATACATGAAAATTCAATTAAATTTTTATTTTTATTTGTCTTGTCGGCCCAACCGACCCTACCTCGCCTAAGATGAAATTTTTGAATTCGTAGGAGTTCAAAAGCTCGGAGTTAGGTCAATTTTCCCTTTTACTTTTTTTCCGGCCATTTCACTGCTTACTTTCTCTCTAGTTCAGTATTACAGACGCTTCGCTGCAAACAGGTGAATTCATTCGACATTCCATATGGTGCAAAAGTTCATCTCAATGTGCAAACATGTGCAAGAACTTGCAGCGTTTTTATGCGCTTTTGCTGCATATTCACGGGTATCGATACATGGGCGAGTTCTTAAGTTTTAAAAATTAGGTTGTATAGCTTTAAAATTTATGAGTTGCTTTTGTTCATTTTAGCCTCATTTGAGCTAGCTGAATATTTACGTATTCAAACTACTTATCATGATTTAATTGAGTTCAGATATAAAGATATGTTGAGCTTCAAACAAATAATTTATCCGTTCTTACACCTCCTTTACAGTTCCTCTACCGTCTTATATGTCTACGCTCCTTCCACAGTTACTCGTGCCGCGCCTTCTTCATCCTTTGATCCTTAATCTACATTGCTTTCCAACTTGTCGGGTACAGAGCTCGACTTACGAAATTTAAGTGGGTCGGACTAGTAGGCTTAAGCGAGGGTTTTAAGAGGGAAACATAAAAAATGGCGTCGAAAACCCTAGCTCGAACTGGAGCTTCTCTGATCAATCGTCTACTTACCAATTCGCTCAATGCCTCGTGGCAGAGCAACGCGTATGTTCTACCGCAGATCTCTATGAATCCTCCGCTTCCTTGTTTCCTGCCCGAGCCCCTAAACAACAAGAATTTTCAGACGGAAGGATGCAGAAACGCTGAGTCCTTAAAAATGGTTGCTTCTCCTGAGCGGTTTATTTTTCCCTGCGGTCTCCCCTTTCTTCGTTTCTTTATCGAGGATGGTAAGATCCTTTTTGTGCTTGCTTCAAATGTCTATTTTCCTACTTATATTTTTACCTCTTGAGTTTGAATTTGCTGTTTGGCATGATTCGATGCGCTTGTGCTGGATATTTTTCTAGGTTTTGAGAGATTGCTTCATGTTGATGCTTCTTTGGATGTATTTTTCATAAAACCCCTGTTGGAAAATGGAAATGAAATAATTTTGGAAAAATTAGAGCTTTTGAACTCATAGGTACCTGCTTTTCTTAGTTAATGAAATCAGTGTTGGGCGTTTTTGTCCGAATTGATGTAAAGTGACATTTATATTTACCAAAAGTTCGTGTTTTATACAAATAAGTATAGCACAGTTCTTTACACTGAGATTCATCTATTATATTCTGCTTTTTTATTGTTTCTTTGTTCTTTCTCCAGGATTTATCAATCTTTCAAATAGACATTGCAGAAAAACTTATTTAGTCATTAAACGCACTCCATCTAGTGTTCCTAATTATGTCATGTTTATATTAATTATCAACATTAATTTTTTTTTTCGGTATTGGTTACAAAGATGCCTAGAAAAAAATTTAGGTTCATGATTTTTGTAGATGAAATATTTTAATATTGGGTGAGACCTCTATTTGAATACATGAAAAGTTAGAGCAATGAAGAGAATGGTTAGATGATAAGGGAATAGGTTTATTAGAGCAAAGAATGAGTTATAATATGTAGGTTCAGTTTTTTTTGATATTTTTTGTTATCAAAGAATATTTCTTGAGAATAATGTGATACATAATTGTGAGATTTCAAGTATTGATGTAAAGAGATTGCTTCATGTTGATACACACACATGTCAACTTTGAGGGTACTTGTCAATAAGTTTATTATTTATGGCCTAGAGTTTGTTTATTATTACTTCTATATGAAGATAAATGTTTTGATCATCTTTAATATGAGTAATATTTTATTTGATAAAAGATTGGATCTATAGGTGCTTTGTTATTTATTTTTATATTTTTTGAAGAAATGCAAATTGCATTAAGAGCAAGGAAAATAAAAACTATTACAAACTAGAAAGAAAATAAAGCTACTAGGCATCCCTTTTTTAACATTGAGAAAGGAAGCACTATTAAAAAACTACAAAGCATAAGAAAAATTTATTTGTGAATTAGAAAATATCATAATGAAAATAAGATCCACTACTCCTTACTTTGAACCAATGAGGGTGTTGGGGACACCAAATTTTGAACAACCCAATAGGTTTTTTGTATCCTAGAGTTCCAAACCAGGTAAAAAGTGAAAACTAGGAGTCTCAAATTCCATTAATCTAATTCCACAATGCAAATAAAAAACTAAGCTAATATCCTCAATACCTATTGTCACAATAGAGCCAAAAGCTTGAGATCCATACACGGTAAAGTAGTCTTCCCCTTAGCTGATAAATCCATGCTCAAGGAAAGACAACAACTCTCCAAAAAGACAACTATGACCTAAAAAACAAATGCTGTGGCCATATTAAAAAACAAGAACTTCTCAGCTTCTAAAGTTCATGTACCTGATGTATCCCCAATCTCCAAGCCTTCTACAAACAGGCCTGGAACAACAAAGAAAAAATCACAAGAAACCATAAGCTTTGATGGAATGAGATCCCACTTCAAGCCCTCATCAGAATATCTTGGAAGTCCCAAATTGACTTCCTTGTAAACTCCAATCAAAGGCAGCCAAATGAGTGCAATAATGCTGACATTCAAAACCAAATATGCAAGAACCATAACCTGTACTCCCTTAAAAGTAGATGAAAGTTTGATTCCACTATCCACTTTATTAATCTTTTGAATATACTCAAACTTCTTAGTTTTACTGGACATAACAGCTAAGATATCTCTTATCTTAGCCATTTTCTGATCTAAGAGTTTCATAAAGGAGACATCAAAAACTTCACCACCACCACCAACAACAACAACATCAAGCCTTTGTCCCACTACGTGGGGTTGGTTACATGAATCCTTTTTCTCCAATGTGTTCTATTAACAGTCAAATTATTGTTTAAATCTAATAAAGAAATATCATTTCTAATATTTTCTAACCAAGTTTTTTAGGTCTACCTCTACCTTTCTTAACATAATTCAAATCTAATACCTTAACTTTCCTAACCGGGTCATCGGAAGGCCTCTGTTTTATGTTACCAAACCATCTAAGGCAATTCTCTCTAATCTTATCTTCCACTGGAGCTACTCCAACCTTTTCACGTATATGTTTATTTCGTATTTTGTCTCTAAGGGTAAATCCACTCATCCACTTGAGCATCCTCATCTCTACAACACTTAACTTAGTATTATGCTTCTCTTTTAATGAACAACATTCGGCACCATAAAGCATTACAGGTCTCACCACCATCTTATAAAATTTTCCTTTAAATTTGAGGGGGACTTTTCTATCACACAGTAAGACCGATGAATTCCTCCACTTCAACTATCCAACTTGAATTCTACTAGTAATATCTCCATCTATTTCACCATTACTTTGAACAATTCGGTAGATCCAAGTTATCTAAAACGTGTACTCTTATTAATGACTTGATCGCCCAAAGTCACAATCCCCTCACTTGGTTTATTGCTACTAAAATTATACTCCATATATTCAGTTTTAGATTTACTCAAGCGAAAACTTTTAGACTCTAAGGTTGACCTCCATAATTCATGTTTACCTTCAACTCCCTTTCTAGTCTTATCAATAAGAAGAATATCATCAGCAAAAAGCATACACCAAGGTACATCCTCTTGCAAATGTCTAGTGAGAACATCCATGACTAAAGCAAAAAGATATGGGCTTAAGGTTGATCCTTGATGTAATCCAACCAAAATAGGAAAATACTTGTTCAAACCACCTTGTGTTTGAACACAAGTAATAGCTCTAACATACATATCTTTAATGATTTGAATATAAGCATTATTAACTCCTTTCTTTTCAAGAACTCTCAAGAGCACTTCTCTTTGAACTTTATTATATGCTTTCTTTAAATTAATAAATATAATATGTAGACCCTCTCTATTATCTCTATATTTCTCCTTCAAACCTCTCAATAAATGTATGGCTTCCATAATAGACCTACCCAACATGAATCGAAATTGATTAGCATCACCGCAACCTACGCTCTATAACTCGCTACCATAGTTTTGAAGTATGACACATTAACTTAATTCCTCTATAATTTGCATAATCCTGTGCATCACCTTTATTCTTAAAAAATGGAATCAACACACTCATTCTCTACTCATATAGCTTCTTTTTAGTCTTCAAAACATTATTAAAAACTTAAGTAATCTATGAAATTCCTTCATCTCCTATGCATTTCTACACCTCTATTGGAATATCATCTGGTCCAATAGTTTTTCCACACTTCATTTTCTTTAAAGCCTCTATAACTTCGGTTTTTACTAATACGACAATAAAAACAAAAATCTTTATTATCATTTAGGGTGCTAAGGTTACTAAAGTCAGTCGTATTTTCACATTGTTCATTAAAAAGTTTAGCAAATATCTCATCCACCTTTGTTAAATATCATCTTCTAAGAAAAATACTTTTTGATCTTCTTCCTAAATATATTTCACATGAACTAGATGTTTACTCTTCCTATCTCTTTGTTTGGCTAACTTATACATATATATTTCTCCCTCCTTAGTATCTAATCTAATATATTATGTAAATCATTAAAAGCTAAAACTTTGTATCGCACTATCGCATACTGCTTTCTTAGATTCCTTACGTGCCTCATTATAACTTTTCGAATTATCATAATTTTTATATTTAAACCAATTTTTATAACAAGTCTTCTTATTTTTTATCTTTTGTTGCACATTTGGATTCCACAACCAATTATTTTTACTATTAGGAGATTTTCCCTTTAATACTCCAAGCACTTCTTTTATAATATTCTTGTATGTGTAAAGGTACAAGAGAGTCAATCAGCACTATCACCATATCTTCCAAAATTTAAAAGCCTAAATGCCGTTACTATTGAATAGTCGCAAAAAATTTAACATTATGTAAAACATACATCGTTGAGTTATTGGATTTCCTTAAACCATAAAATAATATTTGTTGAGCATCAGAAGATTGTATAATATTGAAAATGCAGGGTAACTCTAATAAAATAATTGATATATTTCAGTGTCACATTGATTCTTTAGAAAATTTTTAATGAATACCAATTAATGTACTTTGATTGAAATCTTGACAGTGACAAGAGAGAATCCCTTGTCTATTAAGATAACACCTGATTCCAATACCAGTGGAGCTAATCGAAGGTCCTAGTGGCTAGATGTGTTGCATTGAATTGCACGATCTAGGTCTGATAATGCAATTTTCGGCGTAGATTTATCCAACCTATTGACATATGCTTGCTTGGGTATTGGAACTAATCGAAGGTCCTAGTGGCTAGATGTGTTGCATTGAATTGCACGATCTAGGTCTGATAATGCAATTTTCGGCGTAGATTTGTCCAACCTATTGACATATGCTTGCTTGGGTTTGATCCTCTACATATACGAGACAAAGTTGATACGACTCATAATGGAACCTTGCCATTCTTGGTCTAATTTGTCTATTCTTTCCAACGATCCATACCATTTCTATCAGCAATGGTTATTAGGCAATGAGGTTTTGGTCGACTTTAAGCGTACATCATATGCTAAATATGCTTGACAATAGAAGAAAAAACTTACAAAAAATGCAAAATGTAAAGAAGATTCATGCAGGTTAATGCATGTGTTTGTTGCCTCACCTCTCATAACATCATGATTGTCCTGTGTTATGAAATATTAAATATCTCAAAACTAGAGATCATTCGGACAGCCTAAGATTACTTATTATCCTTTGATATCTACGATGGGTGTGGTTATTTTTGAATCTTAATTGAAGGGTCATCACCAAATCAAGGCCTCTATTTTCAAAGCAATATACTCAAATAAAAATGATTGATTTAGTTATTGCAATTCATAACCAATGAAGTACTTAAACAAATAAATTATCTTCAGCCATCATGAGAGATACTCCAAAGTTCTCGTCATATAAATAATTTGCTATACTATGATAATAGAATAACTGGAAGTGTTTAGTTATATCATTAATTCTCTATATTATAAAGATGAATATATTTCTAGATAAATTATGATCGTTTTAATTACCAAAAAAATCAAAATTAGATTGGATTCTTACTAGAAAAATGCTCCCTTAGATTCCCACTTAAATACAAGCATTCTTCCTAATTATGGGTACCCCTAATTTGATGGATTGCCGCCATCATCTTTGCTCCCTAAGTCTAAGAAATAAGTTCCAAGCACCAGCTTGAGGCCCCTTTATACTTCACCTTGCTTGTTTTTGGTGTTGGGTATAATGTTAGATTATCTTTGTTGGTGGTAATTTATTCATCCAAAGTCGAGCTTTCATAAACCAAGTCAAGCCTAGCCCCTTTAAAAATATAAAATTTCAGACATATAAAAGCCTAACAATTTAAGCAATAGTTAGTTATTTGTGTTTAGAGCTTCCATTCGTCCACCCTCTACCCTAAATTGTTTAAGGTGACAATTTTAAGTTTTAGTAAAACTCTTAAAGATCTAATTTTATACTTAGTGTATCCATATGATTACACATGGAAATATTATGCTAATAAATATGTGACAAACTCCCTTTTGATTGTAAATTGTGCACTTGACTCATGGTAACTAGATGAAGGGACAAACTCGGACGTGCTCCATGGGTAAGCCTACGAGTTTTGAGTAATAAGGCCCTACTAGGAAATGATGCTCCTTGTTGGAAGCGGTTGGCCTTAAAATTGGCTTCTTTGCTGAGTTTTTCCCCTATGTTTATAAGGTTTCCTTATACAACGCAATGTATGGTTGCTAACATGAAATTTTCAGCCAGGATGGGTTCTCTGTCATTTGACTAAGTAATGTAAGGTCCATGAATACACAATATGAAACCATAGGATATTGATTGAGCTTGTTATCTTTCTCTTATCATATGCTCCTAACCAGTGGTATTGCACTTTAGTCCAAGAATTAAGGATCACAACAAAGCATTATAGATCTTATAGTTTAGCTTTAATCAGAAATTAGCTTATAATTAACCTTGTAAGTTTGTTCCATCAAACCTCTCAGAAGTAAGGATTTTTATTTAATCTCTCTCTTAAATTAATACTCTTATTTTTCTTGTGATAGTTGAATTAATAATTTAACTTAATTTATGGATAAAAATATCATTTGAATTTAAGTTTTGGATTAAATTGAATCAATTTTTAGTAGCTGGGGGACTAAATTGGGGCAATGCAAATTCTGGAATTAAATTCGAGATTAATCAATAGTCGGGGGACTATTTTGAGCTTTTACACTTTAAATTTAAGAACTTATTTATTTGAATTAAATTGTAATCTTATTCCTATGAGGAGCAATTTAAGTGTTAATATTTGGCTAAAATCAATAAATGAATCACATTTGAGGCAATATTCCCACTTATTTTTCCTGACCTATGGATTCGTCTCTTTTTCCAAGTTCCCCAAACACAACTCCCAATATTTGGAAAGATGATGATATACATATATGCTTGATGTTGTCATTTTCTTATTGTGAGACTGACTTCATTCCATTTTCTTTTACCCTTCTATGAAGTATGCCCATCTCTTCTTAGACGTCTGAACATTTTTCTATTTTACAAGGTTTAAAATTGCGTAACTGCGCCTCGAGGCGGTTTTCGTCCGTGAGGCGAGGCGTAAGCCTCGAGGCGGTCTGAGGCGTAAGCCTCACTAACACAGAATTGCGTAAATGAAAAATTAAGGATTTTAGCAGGAAAATAATAGCAATAATGGAAAATAAGAAAGTAGATGCAATAAAATTATGTCTCAAAGTACAAAAACACAAAATATCAGTTTATCAAAACTCCCAAAATACAAAAAACACATAAAATGAAGTCATATCCCATCACAAAATATCAGTCTTCAAGTGAATCTTCTTCTCCAATTGTATCTATGAATGCCATGTCATCTTCATCTTCAACATGGCTCACTTTTCTCTTCCCTGTTCATTAAAAGAAAAGAATATTAGCATATTAATTGGATGAACCACTCATTATCAAGCAGACTGGCAGAGAACATATACCTTTACTTGCAGAGCTAGTAGATGTGTGTACTGCGCAAGGTGTCCAATAGAGGTGTGTCCTCTTCTCCATCAACATCTGACCAGCTGCTTTGTATGCACTGGCATTATCAGTCACTACCTGGACAACCAACTGCTCTCCAATCTCCTCAATAACTCCATCAAGTAAATTAAAAATGAATGTAGCATTCTTCACCTCATCAGAAGCTTCAACAGATCTTAAGAACACTGTACCATAGGGATTGTTGACAAGGATGTTTATCAAACTCCTACTCTTCATGTCAGACCATCCATCTGACATTATAGTCACACCTGTCTCAATCCATGTCCTTTTAATCTCACCAATGCTTCGCTCGGTGTTCTGCAACTCCTCTTTTAAAATCCAAGTGCGCAACTCATACATAGAAGGTGCTTTCAACCCTCTTCCATACAATCCTACAGACCGCATCATACTGAAGTAGGCAGGCGATGTAGCAACATTAAATGGTATTGCATTTTCAAAAAAAAACCTCCCAATGTCCATGCAAACCTGTCGCCGACCCTCTCTAGTACCAGCTGCAGGCATCATCTCTGCTTCTCCTCTATCTGCTCCTGCAGTAGTCATGTACTGATCCATAGGACCCCGTGCACCTCTATTATGTATAGTGGAGGAAGAGCCCTTTCCACTCTCGCTCCCAAAATAGGCACCTTGGTCGACCCTTTCATCAAATTGCTGCTGTTGTAAGTGTTTGACAGTGGTAGTTTTCTTCATGTAAGCACTTATTTCTTCCTTTCACATTGTCCGGCACTTTTGCACAAGGTGCTACGTTCTTGTGAGAGCATGATAAGTGCTCCTTCATGCGGGTTACTCCGCCCTTCACAACTTTCTCACAAAAATTGCACTTTAAATAGACATAGCTCTTCTCTCCGCCGCCAATGTCAACTTGTACACTATACTTCCAAGAAGGGTCCCTCCGCAATGACGTATTCGTCTTTTCTTTACCTCTAACCATGTCTCCTAAAGCAAAAAATCAAATACACTAAAAAAAAATAAAAAAAACTCAATTGCGCAACAGAGGCGCGCCTCAGCTTCCATGAGGCGTACGCCTCACCACTGCCTCCTATTGCGTATGCCTTGAGGCGTTTTTTTCAGGAATTGCGCAGAGGCGCGCCTCTTATTGCGCAATTTTAAACCATGCTATTTTATCATTCACATTTTTGTATGCCATCGGCTGCATTTGTGTGAGAATTTTTTTTTTGTCCTACATTTTTCTTAAGCTCATCGTAATGTTCGGTCATTTTTTTTATAGAAATTTGTGATGCAACAAGCGTGCTTACTGATTGCCTATACTCAGTGTCTACTGTTTCCGTAAAAAAGTACAAACAAACTATCTAATTAGGAGTTAACATTGCATGCAACATTGAACAATAATCAATGAATTATTATTCATAAAGAAGAATTTACAAGTTAGGATATGGCTAATTATAATGAGTTGATGATAACATGTTCGAATACTTTGTATTACGCGGCTAGTTTTGTCTACTGCTTGAGGGATATTAATCTTGGTTGCTATTGACACTTCCTCGAGGTTTTTTACTTGTAAACTCTATAATGCATCTTTTCTATATACTACTGTTTCTTGATTGTCTTATTTCCGCTCGTCAGGTCATGCATTTTTTATACTTATGATTTTTTATTATTTTCCTGTAATTTTGTTCTTGTTTCTTTTAACTTTTTATGGCCCTGGATGCCATATTTGTTAACCTATTGCCTGTTTTATTTTTAATTTTTTCAGGCCCTGATGCTTTACAGAATGAGGGAATGAACCTACTTCCTAAAAGAACCTACCAGCCCAGCACCATCAAGCGGAAGAGGACTCATGGTTACCTTGCAAGGTCTTTCCTTCCATCCCTCTTGCAATCCCTCTTTATCCTTCCTTCCCTTTTATCATGACCGACAGCTTCTTCATTTAAGAACTTATAAAAACTTAGGAATATTCATCCAATAATCAAATGCATTTAAATTATAAATATAAAATATATGTCCAGATATTCTGATGAAAAATATATTAGGATGGGCTTCAAAATTGCTAGATTTGTGTGAGCCGTATACAACATTAATCTTAACACATCCAAGAATTTTATAGTCAATTATGTTGCATTGTGCATCAGGATCTCCTACACAATCTCTTTCCTTTACATTTTTTTCATTGATCTTTGTTATATGAAAAGATAACTATGATTTTGATTATGCACTCTATTAGAGTTTTAAACCTTGAATTAAATTTTTTTAGTTTTTGAGTGGATTTGATTATTTTGATTAGTGAAATAAATGAATTAAACCTGCTTGTTACTGGGCTTCTTTATGCTTTCTGTTCATTATTGTTTTCTAACATGTTTGATCATTGCATAAATTATTATAAAGTAGGTGAAGCTTAATTGATTTTCTCAACGCAGTAAAAAAATAAAGATGGTGTAGATGATTGTTAATGTACATTTTTATTGTAGATTTAGTAGCTACATTACATATATAACCAGGCATATACGTAAACATTGCTTGTTGTATTCTGATGAGCTGTAAAAGTGGATTTCGCCTAAAATGGATGATAATTCTCTTTTGCAAACAGCAAACTGTGCACTAAAGAAATACACCATGGTATTTCATTTGAGTGAATCTTATGTATATTTGTTGATTATCTGTGCAAATTCCCATCTCATTTTTCAGCACTAGGGCAGGAAAATTCAAGAACTTACTTGTATATAAAACTATTTTTTTTTATTTTTTTATTTTTTATTTTTTTAAGTAGATATTGGCACAACTCACAAATTCATTTACTGTCCCTCAATTTTTTTTCTTTAGTTATAATGCCACTTTGTCTCGGTAGAGAACTTTTATTTGGTCCGGTCACAAGACATAGCTCCACATTCGGCCGCCAGTAGAATCGCGCTACGTGTTCTCACTATTTATCACACGCCCCGATAACCCGACCCGGAACGGACCCAGGATGGCTTGGTATTTCTCGATTTTGCTAGGTATTGCTCGGTATTGCTAGGTATTGGTTGATTTTGCTTGGCAATAACCAATACCGAGTTGTACCTAGAAAAACTCGGTACAACTCGGTACAACTCGGTATTACTCGGTATTTGCTCGGTATTGGTCTTCACAGAGCGGTATTTCTCATTATTGTCATGCAATACCTAGCAATACCGAGCAATACCGAGTAATACCTCGCAATACGTGAACATAGCATTCCCAGGATCTGGTCCGGGTCAATTCGTCGGGCCGCGCGGTAGAGAGTAAGAGCACGTGGCGACATGTTATTGGCGGCCGAACGTAGCTCTACGTCCGGTCAAAGGACATAATAATTGTTCCTCGGTAGATGATAAGGACTCTAGAGGCTTCCATGAATTACAGTTGTTGATATCTAAGTAGAACCCAGAAACAGATTGCGGGAACTGTGATAGGCCAAGCATGAGAATTCAAATAGAAGTTGCTAATATATATAAAAACTGTGACATAGACATAAAATCAACAATTGCTTTTTCTTGTTAGCTGTGGCTAACTAGAAAGTTTGTATAGGTATAGAGATTTGTTGGCATCATTAAACCATATGAGCTTTTCTAATGTTTTATTTTTAATTTATTTATTCATGCACAGAAAAGCTACCAAAGGTGGGCGGAAGGTCATTGCCCGAAGGTTGGCCAAAGGTCGAGCAAGGATCGCAGTGTAGCACCCATTTGATTCTTGAGACTTGCATTAGCATTAGAAAACTAAAAGCACAAAAAAGTGGACAAACATGTATGGGTAACACCCTTTTGATTTGGGTTAATGATTTCTTTTAGTTACTAAATCAAGCTTTGTAATTCTCTTCTGTGAGCTCTGACCACAAATCATAATAATTCCTAGCTATGTGTTGCAATATCGCATTTGTAGTTTTAAAAAAAAAATGCATTTGTAGTTAGTACTCACTAAAATATTGTTATTGTTGCTATTACAAAATTATGTTGCTGTTGCATTCTATTGGTTGATCCCACAAATTTCCTAACCCTTCAATAGATTGATTATCGTTGAGTGCCTTTTAAAGTTTATCTTTAAGTTTCCATATAGTTCTCGTAATTGGTTAATTTTTTTCTCATTACAGCATTACATTGGTAAGAAGGCTTGCCTAGAGCAATAGTTTGGTTATTTCTATTATGATGAGTAGATTATGAGTAGATGACTTGAACAATTGGGTTAATGTATAGATCGAGAGAAAAGTAGAACCCTACACAGAATGCTACACAAATGACTTATGTCGAATGCCATCTTCCGATTGGTTGAAGGTGGGCGAGGCCGAAAGGGATAATTGAATAGGAGATCAGGCTTGGGTGCCCCTGTTGGCAAGTGTTGAGATGAGGGGATTAACGACTAGAAGGCTAGTAACTATCCGGGTACTTATGTGAGAGATCTTGGATGTGACGCATAGGTTTAACATTTGGTTCTATTTGTTCGACAACATTGAAAAGTGATAAATATTAAAATTTGAATTTTGAACTCATTTGCATGTGTTTGAAAGTGTTTTAATGCTTGGAAAATATTATATTTTAGAATGAGTCACAAGAGTTTGTAGTAGATTTTCATAAAATCTGAGAAGTGTTATTATTTAAGCGTCCTGATGTTGATTGTCTGAGTGCATTAGTATTGTAATATTAGGTGTTTAATAGCGACATTGAAGTGCTAGTCTCAAATTTTAAGAAAAATGAACCATCATCGTAGTGCTAGCTAGTTAGTACCTTCACAGCATTAGGCTGCCACTAACTATTCTTTAAGTATAAAATAAATCCATTTTTCTATTCCATTTCGTCAAATCGTAGTAGCCGCATAGAGAGAGAAAAAGAGGGATTTGGAGGCTTTTCGGAATTAGAAAATTTGTTTTTAGTCGCTTCGGGGATGTTTTAGTTGTCGACCCAGTTGAAAAAATTGTACGGGTCAAGGTAAGTAACATTATACTTATCTCAATTATTAAAAATATGAAAATTTTTTGAATTCTTTTATTAAATTTCTCTTTTTGTTATTGAAAAATGTGGATATTTTTGTATTGAAAAAGATATCATCTCTTAATTCTTTATAAGTTACAGTAATTGATATTATGAATGCTTTTAATTTTTTTTCTAAGGATTTCACATGGTATTTCGGAATTTAGGCAATTTTTATTGAATAGAAATTATTATGGACTTTGAAAAATATTGCTGTAGTATGATTAAAGTTTTCAAAATATTGTTTTACATAATCATTGATAATTAAGTTATGTTTTAAAACTATGGATTTTTTCTTAATAAAGATTTTTGTTGCCTGTAATTATAGAGAAATGTACAATTATGAAATGTGTATAATTATGCCTAAATTTTTACAGTATAATGATTTGATAAAATATGTGATTAAATATGTCTGTTTGGAGAAGGGGTCAAAATTCATTGAGATTAAGTATGTAATTGAGAATAGGAGATATAAGGGGCCAAAATTCGTGAGATTTTATGTTTAATAAGGATTGAGAGATATAAGAGGTTAGAATCCTTTGAGATTCTAACTGAGTTAGGGAATCTAGTGCCTCCAAGGCATGTTCTGGTGGATATAAGGCATGTTCTAGCAGCTTTAAGCTATGTTCTAGCAGCTATAAGTCATGTTCTAGTGCCTATGAGCTTATTCTAGTGTTATAAGCACAAGCGTTATAAGGGGCGAGAATACTTTGTAATTCTTTTTGGGTCTGGAGAAAACTATTATGCGCTACTCTGTCATATAAATTTTAATTATTGAATTACTCAATAGTTTTATTTTAATATTTAAATCCATATCATGCTCTTATTATTGCATAATGATTCATTATATTGCATTTAATTGCTTCTAAATATTTAATAAAAGAAATATTTTGAAATTTATATAAGTGTTTGTAGCCTGTTGAGCTGTTATAGCTCATAGTGCTTTTTCTTCTGATTTTTTGAATTTGGGAAAGAGAAGAAGTTGGTTGATTAGTAATTCAGGATTTGATATGAGTTTATAGTTATTTTTCTATTTTGATTAATGTACAATCATGATTAATTTTTAGATGTTTATTTTATTCTCTATGCTATAGCCATATATTGTAGTTTATATCATGTATATACATTTAGATGAAATGAAAAAAATATTGTAGATGAGTTAATTTTTAGTATTTTGGATGTTTTAGAAGCTCTATAGTCTTTTGTTTATTTAAAATCAGTATTAGGTGAGAATTTGAAATATTTTTAAAATTAGATCTTGGGATATACTTGTCATAGTTCAACGTGATTGGAATCCTATTGGGTAGGATTGTGACAAGTTTTTTGTTGTATCTGAGCAATAGTTTTATTAATCGTAAAATAGAGTTATAAAAATTGATCTATAAGTAAACTAGGGAAATTTTAGTTTATCTGGGAGTTCATTGTTATTTTTTTTCATAAGCATGTATGTTCATTTGCATATTCTGTATGATTATGGATCCACCATACCTAGACATGACATATATACAAAATGTCAGTCAGACAACTTATGTACAAATTATTACGTTGAGAGTAAGTATTGATACACTTTTGTTGTTTGGTAGTTTGATAGCCCATATGATGGCTGAGGCATATAGTAAGGTTCTTAGTGTTAGATCTAAAGAGGTAGACCAACTTTTGCAGATGTTTCTGAGATTGAAGCCTTCGAGGATTCAGGGCGATGTTGAGCCCAGTGCAACAGAGGATTTGTTGAGGATGTTAGAAACGATATCTGACAATATGCAATATCCTAATGAGAGGAAAGTATTGTTAGCAATGTTTCTATTAGATGGTGAGGTAGATCGTTCGTGGATGAGGCAAAAGGAGGAAAAATTTTAAGGGAGATTAAATTCTCTGATTAGTTTGATGGAGTTCTCTGATGTATTTAGAGCTTCATTTGTACCACCTTCTACATGTTAGTAATTGCATGATATTTCTCTAAGTCTGGTTCAGGGGATCAAGATAATCATGCAGTATGAGGCCTAGTTCACTCCTTTTGTTATATATGCTCTACAGCTGGTTAGCACTCATGTGGAGAAGTACTACGGACTTCTGAGAAGACTTTTATACAGTCTAAGATTGCCATGGTACCATTTAAATTATTTAATTTTTTTTAGCTTTTAAACCAAGCCCGATTGATTAAAAATGATTTCATAGTTGCTTAGTAGTAGTGGGATATTAGTACAAAGAGGTTATTAATGAGGCATATAATAGTTTATTTTTTGGGAAGAAAGGCGTAATAATACATGCAGAGTTTTAGAAAGGTGGATAGTTTGTGTCTATGGCTTCTCTAAGTAGGGGCAGTGTTGCTAGTTCTAGGAGTTTTGTTATTGGGTCACCTTTGTGCCAAAGTTGTGGCAGACGTCATTTCAGTCAGTGTTACAGAGTCATTGATCAATATTTCAAACATGAATCGGCGGGACATCAGAATGCTGAGTGCCCACAGGCAGGGTTTGATTGATGATTGAGAGTTCTGTTAGACCGATAGGGAGATCGAGGGAAGATCCACTCCATATATTTTTTGAGAGACCATATGGTAGAGGCAGTGGTTAGGGCGTAGAAGGTAGACCATGTTGTTAGAGAGAGGCTGGTGGCTCTATTACACCATCTCTAGTTCAACCATGAGTGTATAGTTTGACTCAACAGAAGGTTCATGATGTCTTAGATATTGTATAGTTATGGTTTATATTTTTAGGCACCCATATCATATTTTATTTAATTTCGGGGCTAACCATTCAGTTATTTTTTAGCATTTTTTTGATTTGCTACACTTGCTTTTAGTTTTACTACTTGTTTATCTCTTTGTTACTTTGTTAGCTTGAGATGGTATGATAACCAATAGGGTCTGTTTTTGTAATATTAAGATTTCTAATAGAAAGTGAAAGTCCAGTTTAGTTTTGGGTATGTATTCATTTAGTCGATATGAAGCTCATATTAATTTCCTAAAGAAGAAAGCTTTTTTTATTTCTAGGGAGTGAGAGTTATGTATTTGAGGGAGCTAGCGGAGTTTTATCCTGTTTAATTTTTGTGGTGAAAGCAAATTGATTGTTGAAGAATTACATGATATTTCAAGCATTCGTTAGGGATAGGAGTATAAATTCTTGTCCTCTATTTGATGTTCTGATAGTAGAAAAAATTTTGGAATTGGTTTCTATGGAGTTTGTCTTTTTGCCTTCAGATAAAGATAGAGTCTTGTATTGATGTATTAAAGAACACGACCCTGATTTACAATGCTTAGTTCAATATGGCTTCTAATAAGCTATAGGAGTTAAAGTTTAAGGTTCAGGAATTAGTTGATATAAAATTTGTTTGTTCTATTGTGTTTCCCTTGGGAGCACCTACTTTATTTGTGAAAAGAAAGGACAGCATGATGCATATTACGCATTGATTACTGGGAGTTGAACAAAGCCATTATCAAGAGCAAGTATCCTCTATCACGAATTAATGACTTATTTAATCATCTTGGATGTTCTTTTATATTTTTTGAAAATTTATCTCTGATATGGATATTATCACATGAAGTTAAGAGAGTCTAATAAAAAAAAGAGAGTTTTAGTATGTGGTATGGACACTATGAGTTCTTAGTCATACATTTTGGGGTGACTAATGTGCTAGTCATCTTTATGGATCTAATAAACAAAGTGTTCTTAGATTTTCTAGATCAATTCATTTTATAATTTCATAAATGATATTTTGTTTTTTTAGGAAAGTTCATGACAGAGATTTGAGAATTATTTTATAGACTCTAAGGAAGTATTAGTTATTTGAAAGTTTTTCAAATATGAGTTATGGTTAATGAATATTTCTTTTATAGGGCACCAGGTGAGTAGTACTGGTATCTCTATAGATCCCCAAAAAGTTTAGAAAGTTATTGATTGACCAAGACATACTATTGTATTTTCAATATATAGTTTTTGGGGTATGGCTGGATATCATAGAATGTTCATGAAAGTGTTTTCTTACATTTCTACTCCTCTTATGAAACTGACTCAGAAGCCAGTAACTTTTGTGTGGACAATGGATTGTGAGGCTAGTTTTCAAAGACTAAAGGTTTTTTTACTTGTGCTCATGTGTTGGCCCTTTCATCTATTATAGAATGCTTTTAAGTATTTAGTGATACTTCACTAAGAGATTTGGGACGTGTTCTAATGCACCATAATAGAGTGAGAGCATATGCTTCCAATTAATTGAAGCTATATGAGAGAAACTATCAGACACATGATATAATACTAACTATTGTTGTGTTCACATTGAAGATCTAGAGAATTTTTTTGTACGATGTCAGATGTGAGATTTTTATTGAACATTATTGTCTAAAGTATATTTTCACTTAGAAGGATTTGAATCTAAGGTAAAGAAGATGGCTTGAGTTGATTAAAGATTATGATATGACTATTTAGCATTATCTTAGCAAGTCTAATGTTGTAGTAGATGCTCTGAACAGGATATCTTCTATATTATCATGTGTTTAGCTTACGTCTAATGAGTTTCTAATACAAAATAAGGAGAGATTATAATGTGAGGTGATTTATCTATTGATTGGGATTATGTTGTATTGGCTCAAATGATTATTTTTCCTTCTTTATAAGAAAGGATTCATGAATATAAATTATGAGATACACAATATTTGAAGTTGATGGATCTGATCAAAGATGGTAAGAAATCTATTCTCTAATTATGGTATTTTTTCTATAAGAATGAATTTTGGGATCCTATTTTTGGAAATTTGGGATAAATTATTATATATAAGGTTCATTATTTTGGCTATACGATTCACCTAGGAAGCAACAAAATGTATAATAATTTGAAAGATCAATTTTGGTGGATTGGATTGAAGAATGATGTTGCATATTTTGTTTCTAAATACGAAGCCTATTAGTTGTAAATGTCAGACACTAATGATTAGGAGGTTTTCTACAGCCATTACCCATCCGAAAGTGGAATTGGGAAGAGGTAACTATGGATTTCTCTATAGGTTTTCCCAGGCGAGATAGGAAGATGATGCTATTTTGATTATAGTTGATTGTTCGATGAAATCAGCTCATTTTATTCTGATTCAATTATTTGATTATGTAGACAAGTTGATAAAAATATATATGGGTGAGATTTTTATATTATATAGGATACCATAGGTTTAGTCTTGGACAAAGATGATAGGTTTACCTCCATACTATACATATATATTCCTTAAGGATTGAGAATAAAATTACATTTTAATATGCCATTTGATCCTCAGACTATTGAATAGTTTGATAGGACTATATAAGTACTAGAAGATCTTTTGAGGTTATTTTCAATATTTTTGTGGTTGTTGGGAGAATCACATTCTTCTAATGGAATTACCTTATAATAATAGTTTTTTTTTCAAGTTTATGTATACTCCATATGAAGCTCTATATGGTAGGAATTGTCGTACACCGCTGTCTTAAACATAGATGGGTGAATGACATTTGACTAGGCTAGCCTTAGTTGTTGATGATGCTGAAAAGATCCATTTGATCAGGGATAGATTGAAAGCGGTACATGGGAATAAGCGATAGACCAGGCAGATAAAAAACTTTAGCAGGTTTGGCAAGAAAGGAAAGTTAAGTCCAAGGTATGTTGGATAATTTGTGATTTTTTAAAGGATTCATAAATCTACCTACAAGTTACAGTTGCCAGATCACATGTCTAAAATTCATAATGTATTCTATGTGTCACTTTTTAGGAAACAAATATCTGATTCTAGAAATAAGATATGTACTGAAGAACTCGAGGTACATTTGAATTTCATTTGCAGGGAAGAATCAGAGAGGGTTCTAGCTTATGATGTTTGATAGTTTAGATGTTAAAAATTTTGAAATTGTTAAAGTTCTGTAGAAGAACATAACTGAAAAGAAGATACATGAAAAAAGAATCTGAGATGTGACAGTTATATCCTTATCTATTTATGTGAGCTAAGGTTTGAGTTTTTAAATACTGAGGATCATATTTTTTTAAGGAGAGGAGAGTTTTCACACCTCTAGGTTTAACATTTGGTTCTAGCTATTCAGACCCAATTGGAAAATGTTAAATATTTAAGGTTTTGAGTTTTGAACCAATTTTTATGTGCTTGAAAGTGTTTTAATGCTTAAAAAAGGTTATAAATATTATAGAATAAGTTTAAAGGTAAGCAATGAATTTTGATAAACCTAAAGAATATTTTTGTAGCATCTCAATGTTGGGTGTCCAAGCATCTCTGTGCTACTGTAGTTCTAGGAGCCAAATAGTGACATTGCAGCGCTATAGTCTCAGATTTTTAGAAAAATGAACTAGCATCGTAGTGCTAGTTAGAAGCGCTGCAGCTTTAGGACTCCACTAACTACACTTTAAATATAAAATAAGCCCACTGTTGCATTCCATTTCATCCAATCATAGTAGCCTTGTTGAGAGAGAAATAGAAAGATTTGGAGGCTTTTTAGAGAGGGAAAATTTGTTTTGAGTCGCTTCAGGCTTTTTTAGTTGTCAACCTAGCTGAAAAAATTAGGCGATTAGAGGTAAGTCACAGTATACGAATGTCAATTTAAAAAAACATGAAGTTTATTTAAACTCTCTTACTAAATTTTAATTTTCTTTAGTAAAAAATATGGACAATATTGCAACGGGAAAAATTTTATCTCTTAACAATTTATATGCTATAGAGATTGAGATTATAAATGATTTTAATATTTTTTGAAAATTTTTCATATGCCAATTTTAAATTTAAAAAATTTTATTGAAAAAAAATAATATGGATTTTTAAAAATAGTGTTGTAGTATGATTAAATTCTTAAAATAATGATTTATGCAAAAATTTTATATTTTGAAACTTTGCATTTTTTCTTAATAAAGATTTTTAAATAAACAAAGGAATCATAACAATTAGAAATCTCATTACTAGAAAGAGAAAACTAGAGAGAGAAGGTTTGAGAAAACATAAAGGATTTGCGATTCTTTCAAATTAGAATTTGCAAATTTTTTTGTTAGGGATGATGGTGACGGAGGGTCGCCGGCCATCAATGGCCTGTGGTCCAATAGTCATTCGGGGAACCTCTTCAAGGAACTCTTATGCTCCTTTCTTTTCTTCTCCTCTTGCATTTGGAGACGGAGTACCTGGTTTTGTTCAGGGGGTGAAAGCTAAGGTGAGAGCTGTAATGCCATTAATTATTTATTAATGAAGGAGGCTTACTATCATCAAAGAAAGATATTGAAGTCATTGGCAAGGGTAAGAATGTTGTATTTGAAGATAATGCTAAGATCCAGTTTAAATCAGGGCTACTCCCAGGATTAAGTGGTGATTCAATCGTCAATGTAGGAGCTTCTCCTTCTTCAAAGTCAATCCCTGTAAGGGAAAATGTAGGTTATGGCTTGTCTGTTGGTGGAGGCTCTGGATTCCGAAAAATGATTTTGTTGAGACAAAAGGATTTAGCTCAATAGGAAATCAGGTCGTTGAGGGAAACTTGGTTCAATCAAGTGAGGCAGTGACTGAAATTAAAAAAGGACTAATAGAAGAAACTCATTCGAATTTGGTAAAAGTCTGGGACTACAATTCAAGAGATTTGGGTGGTTTTTTAGGAGATCTTGATGCTGCTACTTCAAGACCGTCTAATACTACACATCATAATGCTTGGAGCAGAAAAGAAAACATAAAGGTCATGAATTTGAATTTTGGTGATTGCTTGTTGGAGGATGGTTCATCTGTTAAGCTGCATGTTCAAAATAAGATGGAGAATTCCAGAAAACTTTAAATCTCATTAGTGATCAAGGTTTTTGGAGGAAATGTCTCATTTCCAGTTATTAGTACTAAGTTAAGGAGGTAATGGGCTCCTTATGGAAAATTCCACCTCACGATGCTGGGAATGGATTGGGTTCTTTATTTGTTCTATGATAAGAGACGTTAGAATCTGTCTTATCCAACGAGCCATGGTACGTCTATGGGTAGATAATTGGGATTGACAGATGGTTGCCAACCTTGTCTCCTACCTCCTGAAAGGGTTTGACTGCTCCTATCTTGATTATAATGCCTAATCTACCCTTACTATGTTGGGATGAAGTTAATATTTGCAGAGTTGCATCTATGGTAGGGAAGCCATATATGATTGATGGAAACATGTTTCAGTGCGGAAGGAGGGAGTTTGGAAGGATTTGTGTTCGCATTAAATTGGATGCTCAATTGCCTTTAGGAGTTTGGGTGGAGGGATGCTCTGGAAAATTCTTTCTAAAGATAAAATATGAAAGAATACCAACTTTTTGCTTCATATGTTACAGGATCAGGCACTTAAAGAAAGACTGCTTAAATAATAAAATTGAGGCCAATCCTACTTCAAAATAAGTGGAAAGCACATTAAAGCCAACGGAGGAAGACGGTTCCAAAGCAATACATAAGGCTGTAATTAATGGTTCAAGTGATATAAAAGGAGGATATGGCCCATGGATGCAAGTTAACCATGGGAAAACAATGATAAAAAATCCTATTTTTAGGAGAATTAATCCCCGTCCAGGTGAGGCTATTGTGAAAAAGAATCCTTGTATATTGGTAGCTAATCCTAAAGGGATTAATGATGATGCAGATAAGAATACAAGGGAAGAAAATGCTATGGATCATGGGTATGAAATAGAGGAAGGTTCATTATCAAAAACTAAAGTGCTTTCTGTTCCCGTAAAAGAAGGAAATCAACAGGAGGATCCTGGTGCTAGCTTGATTCAGAAATCATTGGATAATTCACTTTTCGTTAACATTAAAGCTGATGGTATGTCTATCAAAACATCTAATTCTATTAATGAAAATAAATTCAAAGTTTTATATGGGTTGGTAAAGGAAGGAGAGATTGTTATCACAAAGGTATTTGTTGCTATTTCACTAGATGGATCGAATGGGACCAATAGAGTAGTAGATGAAAGTTTGAAGACTAATATGGAGGAGATAAATGGAATTAGTTTGCAAAGAAGGTGGATCTTCTAATGTTTAAAGAAAGGGATCTAAACAAATCAAAGGTTTTGGTCCTATTAACTTGGCTCCTCGGAGTAGGAGAGTGGAAGGTGAGTATAAAAATAAATTGGGGATTTAATCCCCTCATATCCAATGACTTCTTCCATAGCTTTTTGGAATTGTAGAGGAGCTAGGAAAAATAAAGCTTCTCTATATTTGAAGGAGTTAGAGAAAGAAAATGATGTATTTTTTCTTGGTTTATTGGAAACCAAAATTTCAAATATTGAAATAAGGGATGTTGATTTGCGAATTGGTTCAGAGTGGTTTTTTTTTAAAGTTTCTTTGGAAGGCTTATTTGGGGGTATGCTAGTGATTTGAAAGTCTAGTATTGCCAACTTTCAAATTTTGGAATCCTCATACCAATTTGTTATTGGTGATTTTGAGGTTCTTAATAAAGGAATGTGAAGGATTGCATTAATTTAAGGAAACAAAGATGTTTATAGAGGAGTCTTTGGGAGTGGTTAGAATTCTACTCTAAAGATTTGCTTATGGTGATAGGGGGAGACTTTAATTGTATACTTTCTAAGTAAGATAAGAGGGGAGGGAAAAGATTTATGCTTTCCCAAGGACCCAAGGAAATGAAGACTTTTCTATCTTGTAACGACTTTCATGAGGTTGGGTATGCAAAACCTGGTTCACTTTGTGTAATAACAAATCAAGTGCTTATCGAATCCTTGAAAGACTGGATAGCTATTTCTTGAACTCATCCGCATTAAACTCTTCTCATTATATGTTGGTTAGGCACCTAGTTCGTGTGGCTTCAGATCACTGTCCAATCCTTTTAAATCTCAATGTCTAGCCTTTGATTAAGAGAATTTTTAGGTTTGAAGATGTTTGGGCTTCCAATCAAGCTTCAACTGCGGTGGTGAGAGGGGTTTGGTTAAGAAAAACTGCTAGTAGCTTGTCCCAAATCCTGAATTATAAGATAAAAAAATCCTTGAAGGAATTATTTTATTGGAGCAAAGTTAAACAGAAAAAAATTATTTCTAATGAAGGAGTCCTTGCTGAAGGAAATTGAGGAGCTATAAGTTAAAGAAGCAAATGTCGGAGGGCTTTCGAAGGAAGACTGCTGGACTCTCAAAGTGAAGGTGGGGGAACTTAATTCAACCCTTGCTCGGTTGGATACATGGTGGATGTTAAGATAGTTGCTATTTGAATGCTTTACATTTTTGCATCTTATGTAGTTTTGATGATTCCAAACATTATTGTTCAAATGTGTAGTTATCTCCTAACCATTTTAGAAGATTTGTATTTTCTCTTGTGTGTACTAACATTTCAGGAAAAATGAACTCCAGACTACGAAGACTTCAAATCAAATTCAAAATGAGATACTTTGTAAAATTTGAAGTTTACATTTCTTTGAAATTAAATTAAAAGGGAGTGATTGTAATTGAGTGAATAAAAACATACACACACATAAGGAGATCATAAAAAATTTATACTGATCGTACTGGACGATATCCGTTCGTATGGGACGATCAGACAGTTATCTCTTATTGAGCACATGGAACGAATAGGAACTTGCTTAAAAATTTTTCTAAGTCCTATTCGTCCAGGATGAATTTTATAATCGTCCAGGATGATTGGTTCTCTGTAAAATTTTCATCCAGATGAAATTAAATTATCGTCAATGGCGATTGGTCCTCTGGAAAATTTTTGTCCAGACGAAATTAATAATCGTCCACGACGATCTGGTCTCTAGAAAATTTTCGTCCAGACAAAATTAAATTATCGTCCATGGCGATTGGTCCTCTGGAAAATTTTCGTCCAGACGAAATAAATAATCGTTCCCCCCTCTTGGTAGCCTTTGGGACATTAACTTAGGCTTAACAACCTAATTACTAGACTCAACAGTGGAGACAAAGGGTGAAGGTGAAATGGACGGTGGAGGGTGATCACAATTCGAAATTCTTTCAGTCTTTTGCTTTGGCAAGAAGGAATTCTAACTACATTATCAAAATTAAAGATGAGAATGGAGATATGGTATAAAATCAAGATCAAATAGAAGATGTTATGGTTCAGTTTTTCAAGGAAAAATGGAAAGACTAGAATTGTCTTCTTGAAGATTAGCCAGTCCCATGGAAATGCTTAGATGATGGAGATAGAGAAATGTTGAGCAAAGCATTCTCTATTGAAGAAGTGGAAGCTGTGATTACACAGAGTGGTAATAACACTGCTCTAGGTAATTATGGTATTACCTACTCTTTCATTAAAGCCTGTTAGGACATAGTAAAAAATTATTTATGGAATGCTATTGATTATTTCTTTGAGACAGAGGATATGGAATTAAATTGAAAAAGACTATTGTTCTAATTCCTAAGGTGAACAACCCATTGGCTCCTTCAAACTTTAGGCTAATAAGTTTGTGTAACATTGTCTACTATGTGGTGATAAAGGTTCTTATGAATAGGATGTCTTCTATCATCCCTAAATTTATCTTTGAAGAGCAAGCAGTTTTTTTGAAAGGGAGATCCTTATCGGATCACATGTTGATATCACAAAAGGTTATTCATAAATTATGGTATTCTTAATCCTCCAAAGGTTTTGTTTCTTTCAAAATTGACATGGAGTAGGCCTACCTTGGTGAAAGCTTTTTAGTATTTTGGATTCCCATCCAAATTTTCTAAGCTTATTTTGGAGGGTGTCCAAGAATCAAGATTCTCTATTTTGATCAATTGTAATTTATCTAACTGGATTAATGCTAGAAGTAGCTTCCGCCATGGATGTCATTTATCCCCATTTTTATTTATTCTTTGGGCTCAACTTTTATCCAATGCCTTTAGACAAAGAGGAGGATCCATTGGAATTTGTGTGTTCAAATGGGCCAAGAATCTCCCACTTGTTATATGCAGATGATGTATTTATTTTCTTTAAAGCCAGCTTAAAGGTAGCTAAAGAGATAAAGGATATTTTGGATAATTTTAGTGGATGGACTGGGCAAAAAATAAAAATGAAAAAATCTTATATGCTCTTCGGCAAATTAGTAAATAGAAGAAACAAAAAAACTATCTCTCAGATTATGGGGTTCAAAACAGTCAAGGAGTTGTCCTACCTTGGGGTAAAATTGGCTCTAAGAAGGCTAGTAGGAGAGGATTTTTAGTTTATTATTAATAAGGCCTTGAGGATGACAAACATTTGGGGAGGAAAATAGATTTCTTTAGCTGGTAAAATCATGCTTGTCAAAACTATTTTGATATCTTATACTACATTCTATTGCACCAATTCTTTAGTCCCTAAAGGTTTGCTTGATAAGGTTGATAATTCTTGTATAAGTTTTATTTGGAACAAAGCAAATGGAAGACATGAAATTCATTATGTGAATTGGAATGTAAAGTGTTTTCCATTAAAATGGAGAGGTAGAGCTCTTCACTCTTATTCTAATAATGTTGGACCTTTGAGAGTTAAGATTGCTTGGAAATATGCTCAAGAGGAAAACTCATTGCTTCACAAGGTGCTTTTTCAGAAATATGGAGGCCTATTTGTTGATGATCCACTGAGGAAGAGTGGTTCTTCTACTTGGAAAATTATCATGGATGGAGGTAAATATTTAAAGCCTATAATTAGATTGAGCATTGCTAATGTTGATTCAATTGATTTATTTAATGACACATGGGTCTTGTATAAAAGCTTAAGCAGATGGCCAAGCTTTGTTATTTCTCATGATACCAACAACTTCACGGTAGGAAATTTTATTGTAAATGGTAGATGGAATGTGGAAGAAATCAATAAATATATAGGGAATGAGCTTGTGAATCTTATTTGTCAAATTCAAATATGTTATGGAATGGAATAAGACAGGCTAGAATTACTTTATCAAAGATCTGGAAAGTCCATTTTCACCCTTGAATTTGATGCTTCAGCTCAGCAATCTGCTCCAAGGAAGTTCTGGAATTGGATCAGGAAGATTAATTTGAACCCACGTGTGGAAGTTTATGGTGGATAATTGTTAATAATGCTCTTCCTACATATCAATTTCTATCTTATAAAAGACTGCAAAGGGAATTTTGGTGTCCTAGGAGTTGCAATGAATTCGAAGATGATGAACATTTTGCAGTAAAATGTAAAAAACTGATGGAAGTTTTACAACATCTTAGCAGTTAGGGGTTTGCTATTCCTATTATTAGCTAGTTGGTTGAATGCTATAATTGACTGTCTAAATAGAAGTCTTTTTGGCTAATTTGTATTGTAATGTTGTGTTCTTTACATGGAAATCGAGAAACAAGTTGATTCATAAAGGGAGTAAAGATAGCTCATTGGTCAATGCTGCAAATGCCGTGAGTTATGCTTCTATATTTGCAAATGGTGTTAGTAAAAACTTGGGTATGGGGTGCTAACCAACCTTCTAGGTTGTCTAATTTGCATTGGCATCCTCCTCCACCAGATGGGATTAAGGTTAATGTTGATGCTGCATTACTTCCTTCTTATAAAATTGGAGTTGGAGGGTTTTTTGTGATTATAAAGGCATATTTCTTTTGGATTTTGGGAATTCATATGTTCATTGGGATATATCTATATTGGAGCTTTTAGCTACTCAATCTCTCAAGGAGGTGATCTCTTTCTCTCTCTCTCTCTCTCCTCTCTCTCTCGCTTGCCCTTGCGCTTTAGGGCGAAACCGAAGGGAAAAATTCGTGCGACACTGATCGGAGGGGCTTCTCTCTTGGATGGAAGTTTTACAACATCTTAGCAGTTAGGGGTTTGCTATTCCTATTATTAGCTAGTTGGTTGAATGCTATAATTGAATGTCTAAATAGAAGTCTTTTTGGCTAATTTGTATTGTAATGTTGTGTTCTTTACATGGAAATCGAGAAACAAGTTGATTCATAAAGGGAGTAAAGATAACTCATTGGTCAATGCTGCAAATGCCGTGAGTTATGCTTCTATATTTGCATATGGTGTTAGTAAAAACTTGGGTATGGGGTGCTAACCAACCTTCTAGGTTGTCTAATTTGCATTGGCATCCTCCTCCACCAGATGGGATTAAGGTTAATGTTGATGCTGCATTACTTCCTTCTTATAAAATTGGAGTTGGAGGGTTTTTTGTGATTATAAAGGCATATTTCTTTTGGATTTTGGGAATTCATATGTTCATTGGGATATATCTATATTGGAGCTTTTAGCTACTCAATCTCTCAAGGAGGTGATCTCTTTCTCTCTCTCTCTCTCTCCTCGGGGGGGGGGGATGCTGTGGGAGTTAAGGATGGAGATGGTGGTGAAAGGAGGTTTTCATTGTGTGGTTCGGGAGGTCGTGCGGACCTTGGATCTGGAGTAAGTAAATTGGTGTATGCCCGATCTCCGAGTAGAGCTGGTTCTACTAGATCGGGTGGATCTGATGAAGTTTTGGATGCTGGGAAAGAGCTGCTTCCTTCTTCGGAGTTGGAGATGGAGTCCTTAGCTGGAGATCAGGGGATGGATTCATGGGATGTGCCATTGCAGGGGTCTTCCGATCGTGAGAAGGCGATGGAGATTCTTGTGGGTTCTGAGGCTGAGGATTTCCGCAATGAAGTGGCGGTTAGTATGGGATCTGTGGATCAATTGGAGAACAGATTACTGGAATCTTAGGAGGTTATGCAAGAGGTGATTGTTGTTGGTGGGGTGAATCATTCTACTGATGCTGCGGGTAATCTTTGTCAAGGAGGTATGGCCATTGATTCACAGCAGATTGGAGAACGGAATGCTGAGGAGAAGATTTCATTGGCTCCTGTGGAACTTGTTAAGGTGAGTAAAATTTTGGATAATCCAATTTTTGAGCCTGAGAAACCTCTCTTTACGTTTGGGAAAATGAGTAGTATTGCAGACCTTCAAAAGGTTTCACTGAATCGGGTTGATGCTGATTCTGGTATGGATGTTGAACGGGTTAGCCCGTGTCTTAATTTTGGTATTCAGGGTGGAATTTCTGAGGTGAAGAATGCACAGCCAAATAGGGGTGATAAAGTTGGTTCTGATTGTAATGTTACCTCGTATAATGACGGAGGCATATCAGGTGTTTGTGGTAACGTGTCTACTGCAGAGTTTCCTTCAATCCAATCTTGGAAAGCTCCGGTTGGTGTCATGAAGGTAAAGAAGGAAAAGGAGGAGATGATGGCTGCATCGAATGCATGGAAGAAATCAAATGCTGTTAATTAAGTTTGTTGGATGAGATAGACAGCTTCTAACGGAAGGATGGTTTGGTTTAGCTTGATTTGAATAAGGCTAGAGGTAATGTTCAGAAGCTTAATCGAGCACTGGTTGGCAGCCTCTTAGGACGTCGGTTCCCATTCTGGGTGGTGCAAAATGAACTCCAGAGGAAGTGGAGACATCTTGGATTAACTCAGATCACGCCGTTGGGTTCTGATTGTTTCCTCTGTTGGTTTGTGAATATGGAAGCAAGGGATAGCGTCTTAATTGGTGGACCGTGGTATGTTGTAGGTTAGATCATTGGGGTTGATCAGTGGACAATAGGGCTTTATTCTAAATCCTTAAGAGGATTTATATCTCTTGTTTGGGTTAGACTCCCAAATTTACCGTTGGAGTATTGGGATGAAGCTAATTTGGCTAGATTGGCTAGGGGAATTGGGGAACCGTTACTTATGGCTGAGGCATGTAAGGAGGTGTGCACTCAGCATAAGTAACAGGAGTTGATGAAGGATGTTTTTTAGAAGCAAGTGGGTTCGGTTGATTCTGGATCGGGCTCATCTGGTGGAGGTTTGGGAAAGTTAAAGGAAGTGATTAGTTCTGGATCCCAGTTTAATTCAGGAAAAATGGAAGGAGAATCAAGCTCTGTAGCAGTAGATGTTGAGCATGGGGAGTGGACTATTGTCACTAGAATAAGAAGAAGATCCAACAATAGAGATGGTAGTTTGATTAAAGAAACTAGCAAGGTATCTGCCCCGGTTATGGCTCCTAAATCTGTTTGGAGAGAAGTACCTAAGAAGCAAAATAATAATGATAAGCAGAATATGGAGGAAATCCCCTATTCCAAGGGGAATGTTATGTTGGAATCTATTGTGCATAAGACTAAACAGAATGCTATTGAGCAAAAGCATGATTGTGAGAAACAAGTTGAAGGTAGGATATGGTCGGATGCAGTAATTCAAACTCAGGTAAAGCTGGGTGATGCGTTACAGCCAATGGATCGGGACACTGATATACAGAACAGAGAAATGTTAGTTGAAAATTATATGCCTGCTCATGGTTCAGCATCTCTGTCGTTGAAAAGAAAAGTAAATTATAGGGAGCATAAGCCTTCTCCTGCTCATCTAATGGCTCCAAATGTTTTGAAGTTTTTGGGTAAGAAAGCTAGTGTCCAAGAGGTGAAGAATAAGAAAGTCAAAGAAGCTATTGATCAACGTTCTAAGGAATTTGTTCAAGTTGGACCTCTTAAAAAATTGCTTGGGATCAGAAGAAACAAGAAGACTATTGATGATAGGGATCCATCTTCCATTGAACAGTTTGTGAGTGTTATTGACAAATCTGTGAATTGCAAATTAAGGGAAGTTGACCTTGCTGAGCAATGGCAAGGTGTCTTTAATGAAGTTTTTTGCGGCTGGGACGCTTCCCCTTTGGTGGATCATGTTTAACATCCTATGTTGGAATTGTAGAGGTGCCCGTAAAAAAGAAATGGGTAATTACTTACGGCACCTAATTGGGGAAAATGGGATCAGCTTTATTGGGCTTTTGGAGACAAAGATGGAGTTTTTTTCTAGAAAGGAGATTGATAAATTGGTTGGCAGAGATTGGGAGTTTGCTTTTCAGCCAGCTGTTGGTAATGCAGGAGGTATTTTGATTATGTGGAAAACAAATATTGTATCCTTCCAGGTTGTTTTTCAGGCCAATCAATGTATTATTTGTTGCGGATCAATGGTTTATGATTTTGATGATAGCAAACATTCCTTATTTCTCTACGATTGCCTTGTGTGCTAACGTTTCAGGTCCACACGATCAGACTACAATCTGAAACCAGCTCAAGATTGGGTAGACTAGGTCTGTGTCAGTTTGTAACAGAAACCCTGATTAGGGCATCCTCATTAAGGCAGCCGTCAACATATCGGTATGGACGATAATCTCAATTCAGAAAGAATCATCCGCCATGATCAGATTAGCTATTCATTATTTTAGGCAATCGACCAGGATGATATTATTGTCATCCAGGACAATCTAACTCAATCATGCCTAAATTGATCTGGTATCTTTGGAAAGCATTAATGGTTGATTGATACGATCACATCGGCCGGGACGATCGCATGATCGGCCAGGATGATGTCCAGGACGATTTCACGATCGTCCTGGACGATGTAACCAATTTTCTTATGATCGTCTCAAATCGTCCCGGGCTAATGAGCTTAATTTGTACTGATCGGCCAGGATGATATGCCTATCAGCCTGGATGATAATGTCAGCAACTTGCATTAATGAGCTCATTTTGTGAGCTTCAATTTAAGCTTTGGCATGACACTTTGTAAGTGTCTTTGGCAGCCATTGTAGCTTCGTTCTTGTGGGGGAAACTTGAAGAGAGAGCTTGAAAGGGAGAGAGGAAAGGGTGGAGTTTGAGAGAGGGAGAAGATCCTGTGAGGGGGGACTCAAGGGAGTGTGGTGGGGGATCCACACGGTTGCTCCGGCGAACTCACACCTTAGTACCATCGGATTCAAGGATTGTCTTGAGGTAAGTTCACCAAAGAAGAAGATCTCTTTAGTGTCAAAGGACCCGGCGACTCCGCCGCACCGGGGAAGGTGGAAGTGATTTTGTAAGGGCTTCTCCGCCTAGCTGTGGGGGCTAAAGGAGAGACACTTTTGTTTTAGTGTAATACTTGGAGGGTGCCTCCAAGGAGTGGACGTAGGTAAAGGTTTGACCGAACCACTATAAATCTGGTGTGTTCTTTTCTTATTATTGCTTCCGCATTATTTTCTTCCGCATTGTTTTTCGTTGTGGTGAATATTGGTTTTGGATTGTGTTTGTTTTAAAATATCGATTCACCTCTTTATTAATTAGATTCGGGACTAGTTCAATAGGGCCTAACATCCCTAACGATCTATTAAAGGGATGATTGGATCTTAACTCTACCTGACTGTTAGCCAAACTTGTATATTATTTAGTGTTTATCTCAGTGCTAGATTTCAAGCTGATCCTAAAGAATCCCACCTGATTGCAGTTAAGAGAATTTTTATATACCTCTTAGGAACCCAAAACTTAAAAATATGGTATCCTAGGAACAACACTTCTTTTGAGATTATTGGATATTATGATTATGATTTTATAGGTTGTAAGGTGGATAGAAAGAGTACTTCTGGAACTTACCAATTCATAGGATAGTCATTAGTCTCCTGGTCTAGTAGGAAGTAAAACTCTATTGCACTTTCCATTGTTGAAGTTGAGTACATTGCTGTAGGAAGTTGTGTGGCCCAAGTCTTTTAGTTGAAGCAACAAGTTCTAGATTTGGATTACGTGTAGGCACAATTTCAATCCTTTATAACAACACTAGTGCCATCTACATTTCTAAGAATCCTATC
>NW_021319987.1:6576-45051 GCF_001605985.2 Dendrobium catenatum | reverse complement strand
TTAAAGCAGTCGTCTTTATGCAAAACACATTGTCTTGGACAATTTTGTATCGGCCAGGATGATCGGCTCAATTCAGCAAGAATCTGCCGCCATATCTACTTAGGAAAATCTTATTTTTGGATATCGTCCTGGTATATCGGCCTGGACTATAAAATATCATCCTGGCCGATACAGAGCAATTTTTCCAAAATTTCTCAGGCAGTTTTGGAAAGCAATTAATGGTGATTTTGTCCAGTCCGATTGCAAGATCGTCCGAGACGATTAAACATCGTCCAGCTTCATTTCAGTGCGATATTCAGGACGATTTTCCTCATATTTGTGCTAATCGGCCAGGACGATTTGGCTATCGTCCTGGACGATAATGGCGGCAACTTGCATTAATGAGCTCATTTTGAGAGCCTCTATTTAAGCTATGGCAAGGCACTTTGTAAGTGTCTTTGGCAGCCATTGTAGCTTCGTTCTTGTGGGGAAAACTTGAAGAGAGAGCTTGAAAGGGAGAGAGGAAAGGGTGGAGTTTGAGAGAGGGAGAAGATCCTGTGAGGGGGGACTCAAGGGAGTGTGGTAGGAGATCCACACGGTTGCTCCGGCGCACTCGCACCTTAGTATCATCGGATTCAAGGCTTGTCTTAAGGTAAGTTCACCAAAGAAGAAGATCAATTTGGTGTTAAAGGATCTGGCGACTCCGCCGCACTGGGGAAGGTGGAAGTGATTTTGTAAGGGCTTCTCCGCCTAGCTGTGGGGGCTAAAGGAGAGACACTTTTGTTTTAGTGCAATACTTGGAGGGTGCCTCCAAGGAGTGGACGTAGGTAAAGGTTTGACCGAACCACTATAAATCTGATGTGTTCTTTTCTTATTATTGCTTTCGCATTATTTTCTTCCGCATTGTTTTTCGTTGTGGTGAATATTGGTTTTGGATTGTGTTTGTTTTAAAATATCGATTCACCTCTTTATTAATTAGATTTGGGACTAGTTCAATAGGGCCTAACATCCCTAACGAACTTTCATTATTGGGAGGCTAAAAACTACTAAGGATATTGAATGGGAGGTGGCAGTGGTTTATGCTGACAAAGATAGGTATGTCAGGCAGAAACTGGGAGGATATTACTAATCATCATTCTTTGGAATCCCCTTTATTGGTGGGAGGGGACTTTAATTGTATCATGTCTCAGGAGGAAAAAAAAGGGGGCAAGCCTTTTCATTTCTCCCCAGCTGCAAATGATATGGGGAAATTCATGTTGGCAAATGGTTTGATTGATCCTGGGTTCACTAGTCCAGCTTTTACTTGGACAAATAATAAGGATTTGAGGAGTAGAATCTTCTCAAGATTGGATAGATTTCTGGTTAGCTCTTCCATTATGGACTCTTTTCAAGGGTTAAAGGTAAAGCATCTTACTCGACTTGCTTCTGATCATTGTCCAATACTTTGTATTGTTCAAGATGTAGGGAGAAGGGATTACTCTCATTGGATAAAATTTGAGGATGTTTGGGCTAGTTATCCAAAGTCCTGGCATTTGGTGTGGGAGAAATGGAAGGTGGAGGATAGGGGCAGTGAAGCTTCTAAACTTCAGAAGAAATGCAATAGAACCTTAAAAGATTTGTTCTTTTAGAGCAAGAACAAACTCAGAGTTCTCAATCAACTTAAGGAAGAGCTTGACAAGGAGATAAAAAATATGCAGGAATTAGAATGTTTGTCGGACGGATTATCTGAGGTCCAAGTTGAAGCTTTGAGGTTTAAGGTACAACTGTTAAACAGTACTCTTGCCAGAATTATGTCTTGGTGGAGACAAAGGGCCAAGGTGAAGTGGATCTAAGAGGGGGATGGGAACACTCATTTCTTCCATTCAATGGCCTCAGCTAGAAGAAGATCTAATGGCATTGACTCCTTGATTTTAGAGGATGGATCTGTGGTAACTGATAGTAGAGATATTTCAAATGTGTTCCACAGATTTTTTCAACAAAAGTGGCATGAGCATGGCATTGTTGAGGATGGATGGCCTTCCCTTTAGGAACATAGAAATCATTTGTCACAATTCTCTGAAGTTTTGGATGAAGAAGTTACAAAAGAAGAGATATGGCTTGCTGTGAAATTATTTGGCCGAAATATTGCTCCAGGAAGAGATGGAATAATTGCATCTTTTTTTAAATTCTTCTGCAAAATAGTTGGAGAGCAAGTTGTAAAGGCCAGTTTGGAATTTTTTTCTTGTGGTCATATGGACCCAAGCTGGAAGGAAACAGTAGTAGTGTTGATTCCGAAAGCTATGAATGCAGATCACCCTTCTAAGTTCAGGCCCATTAGCCTTTGTCAAACAATCTATAAGATTGTTTCAAAGGTTTTGGTAAACAGAATTAAAGGAGTTTTGCCTTTGCTTGTTTCTGATGAACAGGCTGCTTTTGTACCTGGTCGATCGATCTCAAATCATTGTTTACTGAGTCAGGAGCTAATGAACAGATTCAAAGTTTCAAAATCATCTTTGGGATTATTGGCCTTGAAAGTAGACATGGAGCAAGCATATGACAAGATGAGTTGGAGGACATTGGAGCTTGTTCTTAATCAGATGGGCTTCCTAGATAGATTCAGTTCTTGGTTTCTTAGCTGTGTTAAAGACCCTAAATTCACATCCTGATTAATGGACAGCTAACAGAGGGGATCAAAGCTGAGTGTGGATTTCGTCAAGGGTGCCCTTTGTTACCCTATTTGTTCATTCTTTGTTCGGAGCTCTTATCTGCCAATATTCATCAGAATTACAAGGAGCTGGGTGTTCCAATCTGTGGTGGGGGACCTCCTGTCTCCCACCTTCTTTATGTTGACGATATTTTACTTTTTGCAGGTGCCACTATACCTAATGTGAGGAAGATCACTTCCTTATTGGAGGAGTATTGCTCATGGACGGGGCAAAGGGTCAACAGGAGGAAATCAGCTATTCTTTTTAGCAAGAGGACCTCTTCTTCTACTAGATCCCGGCTGGCCAAGATGACTGGATGCAGAAAAGTTGAAGAGATGGAATATCTTGGAATCAAGTTAGCTGTGAGAAGACTTGTTAAGAAGGATTTTGGATCTTTGGTGCAGCATGCTCGTGCCAAGACTTTGTCATGGGGAGTAAGACATCTATCATTGGCTTGTAGGATAACTTTGATTAATGTTGTTTTGCTGCCATCATCTATATATTTGGTGACTCATATGCTGGTTACTAAATATGTGTTAAATGAGATTGAGAAGTTTAGTAGAAGTTTTCTCTGGGATTATGATTCTAATCACAGAAGCATACATTATATGGCCTGGAGAAGTGTTGCTAGGCCAAAGAGGCTGGGTAGTCTTGGTTTCCATGCAAGTGTGGATTGGATTGGGCCTTTAAGAGCTATAATAGCTTGGGAATACATCAGTAAACCGATTGGTTTGTTCTATAGATGTATGTTTGTGAAATATAGGAGCTAGCCGTGGACTTCTGATGTGATGAGAAGTGACTCGGCTGTTTGGAAATTGATTTGTGCTGGTGCTAGAAGTTTGAGCAGCTGTATAAGATGGCGGGTTTGTAATGGTAGGAATATAGACATCTTGAATCATATATGGATATGGGACAAATCCATAGAAAAATGGCCGACGTTTTGTAACATTGAAGAGGTTGAGAACCAGATGGTTGCAGAGCTGCTTACACCTGATGGTGAGTGGAATGCTGTAATGCTATTGCTTTGTTTTGGTGAGATTTTTGCTGACATAATTATGGGAATTCAAATCTTGATTGGGCTGGAGGAGGATTCCTTCAAATTGATAAAAAAACCACTTGGGACTACTGTTTCTGCAATGGTTTACAACGGTAGATTTCATGAAGAGGAAGACCCGTGCTTTTCATGGTTGAAATTAGGATTGAGGCCTCGGGAATGGATTTTTTGGTGGAGATTTCTCAAGAATATTATCCCAACAAATAGCTGGCTGCATAATCGTGGATTTGAGGTAAGTTTGTCTTGCCCCATTGGTTGTTTGGCAATTGAAGATAGGGATCATGTCACCACAAACTGTAAACAGTTGCTAGATTGTTTAAATGTGCTGGATGGTTGGGGTTTTATCACCCCACGGTTTAACTTTTTTGAGGAGCTTCAAGTGGCCTTAGAGAACAATGTGAAGACCAAAGATTTTGGTATGTTGCTCTACTGTCTTGTGGTTTATCAGAGCTGGATGAATAGAAATCTGATCAAGCATGACAAAGATAGATGCTCTCCTTGTTTTATGGCAGCAAGTATTTTGGAAATCCTAAACTTTGATGGTTATTCATCCCACCTGGAGCAACGGGATACCTTTCAATCCTGTGGATTGTTTTCTATTTCTTCTTGGTGTCCCCTCCCCCCCCCCCCCTTAAGGGGTCATTGTGGATGGTGATAATGAAAGTGTGATTGATTATTTTCAAAAGTTCAAGCAAAAGGAATTATGGAAGCTGCAGCCAGAAGATGTGGACAAATGAAATACATTGGATGAAGCTTTTCCAACAAGTGTTGTTTATACATACTTACAAAAGATTCAATATGGCAGCACATTTTTGAGCTCAAAGAGCTTTAGAGGATTCTTTCCTTTGGGATATAGGAGATAGAAATATATGTATTCCTCAAGAATTTTTTAATATTCTTGAGGATGATAGTAGCTCTCTCTCTTTTTAGATTAGGGGCATGTTTTCCCTTTCTTTATTATTATTAGTTGTTATAGTTTTTTGATGAATGCAAAATGCAGAAGTTCAGTTCTCAAGGAGGTGATCAAGGATTGGATGTATAAATATAGGGGAAATATCTTAGAAGGAGACAATGCAAATATTATTAAGTTTCTACAAGTTGCAAAATCAAGTGGTGATTTGAGGTTCGAAGCTTTTCATTCCATCAAAGAGTTCAATCACGTTATTTTTAATTGTATAGATAGAAGTTGTAATAAGTTAGCAGACTAATGTGCTAATTATGCCCTTTTTAGTTCTTTTCTTTGGGATGACATTAGTGTGAATAAGGTTCCTCCTTGTTTTATGTCTTTGTTAAATGAGGAATCTAATATTTATAGTTCATAGTTTGTATTTCCTTCTTAGTATTTAATACAATTTGCTGCATTTTCTTCAAAAAAAAAAAAAAAATTTAATTGTCTACCATTATTGAAAAAATTATTATTATGAAATGTTGATAATTTCCCTTTATAAAGATTATGATGTTTTTCATTTTTATTTGTTTCATATGAATGTATGTTCTGTTACATATTCTGTATGATTATGGTTTCAAAAGACCTAGACATGACATATAGAGAAAGTGTTAGTCAAGTAGCTACTTTTTAAAGCATTTATTTGATAATTAATTTTGATATAATTTTGTTGTTTGTTAGTTTGACAACACAAATGATGGGTGAAGCACATAGTTGGGATCTCGCTGTTAGATCTAATGAGTTAGACCAACATCTTTTAATGTTTCTTAGATTGAAGCCTCCATGCTTTAAGGGCGTTATTGAGCCTAGGGAAATGGAGGATTGGTTGAGGAGGCTAGAGAAGATATTTTCTAGTATACCATATAATCTTAAGGGGAAAATATAAATAGTAGTTTTTCTAGATGGAAAGTATCATTTGTAGTTATGGGATATATGTGGATCTAAGTCTTAATCTGAGAGTTTTACTAGACTGACAGGGAGACCGAGGGACGTTACAATCCACATATTTTTTGAGGGACCATATGATAGAGGTTGTGGTTCAGGCTTAGAAGTAGATATACCACCCAGTTAGAAAGAGGTTGATGGCGTTATTACACTAGCTTTAGTTCAACCACATGTATATAGTTTGACTTAATGAGAGTTTTATGATGTCGTAGATGTTGTATATTTACGGTTTATATTTTTGGGCACCCATATCATATTTTATTTTATTTAAGGGCCAATCATTCAATTATTTTTGAGCATTTCTTCAATTTGCTATAGTTACTTTTAGTATTACTACTTATTTCTCTCTTCGTTACTTGTTTAGCTAGAGATTGTATAATAACTTCTAGGGTCTACTTTTGTAATATTGTGATTTCTTATAAGAAGTGAAAGTTCGATATAATTTTATTATCCATTTATGCATTTGATGATTTTTAGCGATGTATTGGTTGAGTTGGTATGAATCTCAGATTAATTTCTTAAGGAAGTAAGTTACTTTATCTCTAAGTAGTGAGACTTATATATTTCAAGGAGTTAGAGGAGTTTTATCCTATTTAATTTATATGGTGAAAGAAGATTTTTTATGGAATAAAGGGTTGCATTATATTTCTAGCTTCACATTAGGATAGGAGTATAGACTCTGATCCTTATTTTTTATGTTTTGATAGTAGGAATATTTTTGGATGTGTTTCCTAAAGATTTAATCAGTTTGCCTCTATACAAAGATAAAGTTTTGTATTGATGTATTTTTAGGTATAACCCCGATTTCTAAAGCTTCATTTAACATGCCACCAAAAGAGCTTTAAGAGTTGAAGGTTCATCTTTAAGAATTAGTTGACAAAGAATTTGTTCGTTCTAGTGTATCTCCATAGGGAACAACTATTTTATTTATAGCAAAGAAGGGATGGTATGATGCACATGATCATTGATTATTAGGAGTTGGGAAAAGTCAATATCAAGAATAATTATCCTCTATCACGAATTGATGATCTATTTGATCACTTTGCTAAATATTCTATATTTCTGAAGATTAATATCTGATATGTATATTATCATATGAATGTGAGAGAGTCTAATGTAATGAAGAGAGCTTTTAGTATAAGGTATTGACACTATTAGTTATTATTCATACCATTTGGGGTGACTAATGCACCAATCATCTTTATGGATTTGATAAAAAAAGTGTTCAAATATTTTCTGGATAAGTTTAGTTTTATATATAGAGATGATATTTCAATTTATTCTATTTCCTAAGGAAGATCATGATAGACAATTGAGAATTATTTTATAAACTCTAAGACAACATTATTTATATGATTTTTTTTAAATGTGAGTTTTAGCTGATGAATATTTCTTTTCTGAGGCACCTAGTGAGTAGTGCTAGTATCTCTATAGATCCCCAAAAAGTTTAAATAGTCACTGAACGACCAAGACCTTGTATTGTATTTGAGGTACATAATTTTTGGGGTATGAATGGACATTAAAAGAAGTTCAGAAAAGAATTTTCTCAAATATCTATGTGTCTTATGAGACTAGCTCAGATGATAGTAGCTTTTGTTCGGGAACTAGAGTGTTAGGCTTGGTTTCAAAAATTAAAGGATTTTTTTACTTCTGCTCAAGGGCTCTTTCATTTGTTACCTAAGGTGTTTAGGTATTCATTGACGCTTTAATAAGAGATTTGAGATGTGTTCTGATGCAGATCGATAGAGTGATAGGTTATGCTCCCAGATAATTAAAGCCACATGAGAAAAATTATCTGAGACATGATCTAGAACTTACTGCAGTAGTGTTTGCTTTGATGATCTTAGCACATTTTTTGTATAGTGTCATATGTGAGAATTTTTTTAATCATTACAGTTTGAAGTACAAATTCACTTAGAAGGATTTAAATATGGGGCAAAGGAGATGGCTTTAGTTGATTAAATACTATGGTCTGACTATTTAATATATGCCTAATAAGGAACAGATGCTCTGAATTAGAGATCTTCTACATTATCTTATGTTTAGCTTACTTCTAATGAATTTGTAATACATAATATGGAGAGATTATAGTTGAAGGTGGTTTGTCTTTTGGTTAGGATTATGTTGTATTGGCTAAAATGATTATTTACCCTTCTTTATAATAAAGGATTCAAGAATCTAAATATCATATGTAAAATATCTAAAGTTGATTGATCTGATCGAAGGTAGTAAGAAATTTGAACTGTAAGTATCTAATTCAGATATTATTTTTTATAAGAATAAATATTGGGTTCCTATTCTGGTGATTTGGGATCAATTATTCTATATGATGCTCATTTTTTTAGCTATACAATTCTTCGAGGAAGTAGAAAAATGTATAATAATTTGAAAGATCGATTTTAGTGGGTTGGATCAAAGAAGGATATTGTAGAAGGAAAGGAAGAGGATGTCTTGACTCTGGGACAGAGCCGTATAATACGAGAGCCTCACGTACGGTTCCTTTGAGTAGGGTTTGATACCACCACCTATCAGGCCCGAGGAGCGGTCCACGGAGCTGCATCTCTACTCACCTGATCCATGCACATCACTCTCTCAAGCAGGTTGGTCGCCTATCCTAGATCTAATAAGATCCCAGACTTGATCTGATTTAGTCAATCCATGATAACATGCCATGGTATTTCAGTTCTTCATACGCTGAGAAACGAGATTGACTTCTTTTGGTCGAAGAAGATAAACTTTTGCTTCCAAAAAAATAGTATATACTAATATTGTTGAGATTGTTGCTACTTGGTTTTGCATGGTTAATATTCTTGCAACGTGTATGTTTTTAATGATTCCTAATATTATTATTTTGATTATTACATCTCCTAACATATTTTGGAAGAATTATTTTACTATTATGTGTACTAACATTTCAGGAAAATCATACTCCGAATTGTTGAAGACTTAAAATCAAGATCAGTCTAGAGTTTTATTATAATTGAAGTATGTTTTTTTTATTACTTTATTGAGTCTGAGAGTGTGTGATTGTAATTGAGCACACACACATAGGAGGAGAGTTTAAAATTCATAATTTTTTTAAAATGATCGTATTGTATGATATCCATTCGTATGAGACGATCTGATCAGTTATTCTCTCGATTAGAAATCATACAAACAGGACTGAAAATTTTTCTAAGTGTAAATCATACGGATGATCTCAGACTACGTATAGGGACAAACGTCTCGGTTCTGTCCTCATACGAAGATAGTATGGATGATCTCAGACTTTGTATAAGGATGAACATCTTGGTTCAATTCTCATACGAAGATCATATGGACGGTTTCAAACTTTATTTAGGGATGAACTCCCCTATTTTGACCTCATACGAAGATCATACGGGACGATTTCCATTTCATACTAGGACGAACGTCTAGGGTTTATTCTTGCTCATTTCATACTGACGTTTCGTAGAGACAAAAATTGAATTTTCTAATTGTTCATCCTGGACGAACACAGTTCATACCGGATGATGATTGCATACAAAATGATTTCATATCGATTCACAACTGGTTCATATGCAATAGTATTTGAACTGTTCATACATACGAACATACGATAATGTACGCTCAAAATTGAAATTTTTAGTTTTTTAGATAACTTTTCATGTCTTTCGTATAAAAGGTCCATCAAAAATTGATGTGAATGTCTTTTTGTAAGAGTGGTCTTCATGATTTTTCAAGGGAAATTGAAGGAGAGAGTGTGAGAGAGTGTTTAAGAGAGATTTCTTGCTAGTGGAGTGTGAAGGGTTCACAAGGTTACTCAAAGGTAAGAATGCCTAAGTCTGATTTGCATTTTTCACTCTTCCTCTTATCTTTCTATTTTCTCGTGAGAAGATCTTTGAAGAAGATTCGGTTCTCTGCAAACACTTGGAGAGTGTGAACTGCCGAAGGTTCTCTGCCTACACTTAGAGGGTGTAAAAGGATGAAGGTACTCTGCCTACACTTGGAGGGTGTAAAAGGACAAAGGTACTCTACTTACACTTAGAGGGTATAAAAGGATGAAGGTACTCTGCCTACACTTGTAGGGTGTGAAAGGATGAAGGTACTCTGCCTACACTTGGAGGGTGTGAAAGGAGGACGATTCTCTGTCGCACTAGGGGATTGGTGGAAGAGAGTTTTGTAAAGGCTTCTCCGCCTTGCTGTGGGGGCAAAAGGATAGTCACTTTGGTAATAGTGCAATACACGAAGTGGGAGGCTTCAGGGAGTGGATGTGAGTCGCGTTTGATCGAACGACTATAAATCTTTGTGTCATTTTTAGTTATGTTGCTTACTTCAATTTTAGTTTAAGGTTGAAAAATTTGCTTTAAAAAAGTTCAATTAAAATTGATGCAAATTAATAATCGATTTCACATTTTGAAATTCAAGAGATTTTTTAAAATTACCAATTCATCCCCACTCTTGGTTAGCCTTGGGACATTAGTCTAGGTTTAACAACCTATTCTAGATTCAATAAGTATCAACAAATGGTATCAGAGCTTTATTTCAAAACCATAAGTTTAGACTACTTTTTGAAAATGAACATTGCTACTTTTGGAAATCGAAACACACCTGAAGGGTATTTGATCATTGGGCTTCCTTTATTTGATAACATTCCTTTCAATTTTTGGAAAACACACATGTTTACATTTTATTGTCACTAGAATATTGTATGTGGATTTTAGTTCAAGAAGGGTATACAAAGATGAGTTGCTGGTATTAGAGTTGAAATACCCTTTGCAGATTGGACTGTAGAGCCACATGAATTAGCACAACTAAATGCAAAATGTTTGAACAGTTTCTTTTGTGCACTTAAGTCAGAAGATTACATGCGGGTTTCCTCTTGCAAAAGTGGAAAGGACATATGGGATAGACTTTGTATCACTTATGAAGGGACTAATAAAGTAAAGCAATCTAGACTAAACATCTTATTACATGACTTTGAATTATTTCACATGAAACCCATTGAATCTATTTTTGATATGTACACAAGATTCACTTAGATAGTCACTTCTTTGTATAAATTATGTAGGGAGCTAACGAATGCTGAAATGGTTAATAAAATTCTTCGTTGTTTGCCTATTGCATATGATGCTAAAATAACTGCCATTACAGAGTTAAAAGATTTAAATGTTTGCTCTATTGATAATTTTCTTGGATCACTAATTACTTATGAGCAAGGAGTGAGTTAAAAAAAGATTGAGTAGGAGAACAACGAAAGGAGAAGAATATTGAGCTGAAAGTGGAGGAGTCGGAGAGTGATCTATCGCAACTTGAGGATGAGGATGATATTATTTTAATGACTAGATAGATTAGAAGCTTTCTAAAGAAGAGTAAATGATTCATCAGAAATAGAAAAGGAAGAGGAAGTCACCAATTTGTGCTTAATGATCGATAATCTTGATCAGTCAGATAAAGTAGATGTATGTAACTTAACCTATGATTAATTGTTAGAAGTTTCTGAAAGGATTCACGATGCATATAGGAAGTTAAAGAAAATGCATGCTAGATTTAATTTAGAATTACAAGAACTACAAAGAGAACATGAAATTTGTAGGAAAGATCATGCATTGATATATAATAACCACATGAGCTTACTTAATGAATACCCACTTAGTTCCAACTACACTTTGATTCTTTGTCCTTATAATTAATTCCCAAACATCATTCCTTACAAATTGATTCAATTCTTCTTGCATTGCTAAAATCCAAAACTCATCCAAAATTGCTTGATTTATATTTTTGGGTTATATTGTAGAAATAAAGGCATAATGATTGACTTCTTTGCTTAATCCATACCTAATCCTAACACCCTCACTAGGTTCACCTAAAATCAATTCCTTAGGATGGATTTTAGAAAATCTTAATTATCTAGGAAACTAGTTTTCTATCTCCTACTTTTCATCCAAAGCAATTTTCTCAATCTTTTGGATGTTAATTTCTATCTCATCCTCTTCTAAAATTGGCTCTTCCAAAAATCCAGATTCATCAAACACAATATATGTGGTCTTCTCAATTACCAAAGTTTTTTTGTTAAATACTCTATAAGATTTTTCAACACTAGAGTTTCCAAGAAAAATTCCTTCATCTGATTTTGGATCAAATTTTCCTAAGGTAGATTTTACATTATTGTGTATGAACACCTTACATCCAAAAAATGAAAATTTGATAAATTAGGTTTTATACCCTTAAGTAGCTCATAAGGTGTTTTATTCAAATTTGATCTGATGTTCACCCTATTTAGAATATAACATACAGTGCTAACTACTTCAGCCCAAAAATATTTAGGAAGTGAATATTCTGCCAACATGGCTCGAGTGGCTTCTATTAATATTCTTTTCTTTCTTTCGACTACCCCATTCCGCTGAGAGATTCTAGTTGCAGAAAAATTATGATCAATCCCTTTTTTTTTATAAAATTCTTCAAATATTTCATTTTCAAATTCATCGTCGTGATCACTTTGGATTGTTAAAATTTCACACCCTAGTTTTCTTTGAATCTAAGTCAAAAAATCTCTAAATTCCTCAAATGATTTACTCTTATGATATAAGAATTTAATCCATATGAATCTTGAAAAATCATCTACTATCACAAATCTGTAAACCTTCCCTCCTAGACTAACAATTCCAACTAGTCCTAAAGGATCCATATGCAAAATCTCTAATAGTTTACTAGTTCTAAGATCCTTATTAGACTGAAAAGAGGACTTCATCTGTTTTTCTAATTGGCATGCATCGCAAAGGTGATACTTAGGAAAGTTTAGTTTTGGTATACCTCTCACTATGTTCTTTTGGGTAATTCTCCTAAGGGTTTTCATGCTAGAGTGACAAAGTCTCTTATGCCAAAGCTATGATTCATCAGAAATAGTTTTTAAATAGAAATCATTAGGTGTTTTAATACAATTTAAATCTACCATATACACATTATTTACCCTTAAACCATGTAAAACATCATTACCATTTAGGCTCAATATACATCTAGTAAGAAAAAATTTAACGTTGTATCCTTTATCACATAGCAGGCTAATACTCAAAAGATAATTCTTTAAGCCTTCAACTAGTAGCACATTTTTAATAAAACAATTTTACATTTTTCCAATAATACCTGATCCAACCATCTTCCTAGTGGTGTTATCTCCAAATGTAACCCTGCCTCCACTTCTAGCTTCTAGCGATTACCTAGTATCTCCAGTCATATGCTTTGAGCAACCGCTATCCAGGTACCATATGCTCTCACGAGGCCTTGTATGAGAGCGTGTTTGCAAAATCATCAAATGTTAAACCTAGGAACCCAAACTAGTTTATGTTCACCTTTTAGCAATTTAAAAATAGATACATGTATGATATGTCTAGGTTTATGCATCTTAGGTCTTCACACTAAATGAGTTTTTCTATCTAAAGTACAAGTGTGTGAGATATGTCCATTCAATCCTCAAGTATAACATCTAACTCCAAAAAATGGATTTCTCAATCTTCTATAACTGTTTTGATTCTTCCTAGGTTGTATAAATTTTGGAAGTAAAATATGATTAGTAAAATCTTCATGTGTTGGGGTTTCCTATTTTTCTCAAGTGCTTTTACTTTAAAATTCATAAATACATTTACATCTTCTAACACATGATTGGAAAAATTCAAATGATGTTCTTTATTTTCTGATTCATCCTTAAAGTTTTTAAAGTCTTTTTCCAATTTATCATAGGATGTTTTCAAAATCTCATTTTTCTTATTCAAATCATCGAACTCATCAAGTAGGCTCATGTGGTTGTTATCTATTAATGCATGAACATTTCTAAGGATTTCATGCTCTCTATGAATTTCTTACAATTTAAAATTTAAACTATCATACATTTTCTTTAACTTCCTATATGCATTATATATTCTTTCAGAAACTTCTAAAAGTTTAGCATAGGTTAAGTCACAAACCTCTTCTTGATCTGACTAATCAAGATTATCGGCCATCAAGTATAAGTTGGTGACTTCCTCTTTCTTTTCAATTTTTGATGAGTCTGAAGCTGAGTTCGCACAAAAAGCTCTTTGAAATTTCTTTTTACCCTTCTTCTCTTTTGATTTCTCCATGCCTTCTCCTTGCTAGGAGTGGCTTTAAGTTTTGGCAATCTTATTTTACATGTTTTGGTTTCCTGTATTTATAGCAAATCACATCATTTGAACCCTTGATATTTTTATAGAATTTACCTCTATTCCATTATTGGCATCACTTTTGCTTCCTCTTTAGAAAGTTCCTAAATTGTCTGGTCATCAAGGCAATGTCCTCATCCTCAGGTTGCGATATATCACTCTCCGACTCCACTTTCAGTGCTATGTTCTTCTCCTTTCATGATTCTCCTGCATCAATCTTTCTTCGATTCACTCCTTGCTCGTAAGTAATTAGTGATCCAAGAAGATTGTCAATAGAGTAAACATTTAATTCTTTAGACTCTATAATTATAGTTATTTTAGTATCATATGTAGTAGGCAACCAATGAAGTATCTTATTAACCATTTCAGCATTCATTAATTCCCTACCTAGTACATACAAAGAAGTGATTATTTATATGAATCTTGTGTACATGTCAGAAATAGATTCATTTGGTTACATGAAAAATAATTCATAGTCATGTAGAAAGATATTAAGTCTATATTGCTTAACTTTGTTAGTCCCTTCATAAGTTATATACAGTCTGTACCATATGTCCTTTCCACTTTTGCAAGTAGAAACCCGTATGTAGTCTTCAGATTTAAGTGCACAAAAGAAACTATTTAGACATTTTGCATTTAATTATGCTAAGTCACGTTGTTCCACAATCCAATCAGCAAAGGGAATATCAACTATTATACCATAAACTAATCTAGTTGGTTTTGTATACCCTTCTTGAACTAAGATCCACATACGATAATCAAATGACAGTAAAAATGTAGACATGCATTTCTTCCAAAAATTAAAAGGACTGTTATAAACAAAGGAGGTCTATTGATCGAATACCCTTCAGGTGTGTTTTGATTTTCAAATATAGCCATGCTCGATAATCAAAAAAGTAGTTTATACTTATGGTTTTGAAACTATGCTCTGATACCACTTGTTGAAACTTGTTGTTTCTAGAATATGTTATTTGGCCTAAGCTAATGTCCCAAGGCTAACCAAGAGGGAGGGGGGGGGGGGGGGGGGGTTGGGTTGAATTGGTAATTTTAAAATTTTAACCTTCTTGGATTTTAAAATATGAAAATGATTAATAAACTGATCAAGTTAATTTTTCAAAATTTTAAAATATATTTTCAACCATAGAAAATTAAACCTGCAGAAATTAAAAGCAGCTTAAAAAAAGACACAAAAGTTTATTGTGGTTCGGTGAAATACGACCTACTTCCACTCCCTGAAGTCTCCCACTTTAGGTATTGTACTATTACCAAAGTGACTCTCATTTTTCTCCCATAGCAAGGCGGAGAAGCCTTTACAAAACTCTCTTCCACCAATGCCCGGTGCGGTAGAGAATTATCGTCCTTTCACACCCTCTAAGTGTGAGAACTCTTGAATTATAAGATTTTTGGTGCAGGTTAGTCTGTACAAATCAAATTTACTAATTAAACATGGTGCAAGTTTGTCTATACAAATTGTCAATATGAACTGAGTTTATCTGTATGAACTGAACAATTTTTTTGACATAGCCCATCGTCCAGGGCTAAGAATCAATTATCGTTCGTACGATATGTGGATAGAGGAGATCATCCCAGGATGAATAAAAAATATTATCTGTAGGATCTGAAATATCTCAACTCATTAAATATCCCATTCGTTCAATTTTGAAGAGAGAGAAAATGCTGGAAAGAGAAAGAGAAGGAGAAGAAGAGAAAATCCGTATTTTGGGCGACTTCAGTCCATTTTCGTCAGTCACCATAGTTGGAAAAGTTGATTGACTCGAGGTAAGGCACATTATACTTGTTTCAATTTTTATAAATGTGAGTTTTGATGAATATTCTGATTAAAGTTTTATTTCCATTAGCAAAAAACGGTTATAATTTTGCATCGGTAAAACTTTTACCACATAAGTTTTGGTATGTCATAGAGATTATGATTTTGCATGTTTTGAATATTTTTTGGAAATTTTTCACTGGGTATTTTGAAATCTACAAAATTTTTATCAAATAAAAAATTATATGGATGTTGAAAAATAGTGCTTTAGTGCAATAAAAGCTTTGAAATGTTATTTTATATGTTCTCTGGCAATTTAGTAATTTTCTAAAATTGTGCATTTTTTATTCATTAGCCTGTCTGTTATCTACCGCTCAACAAAAAAGGTGAAATTTTGATCTGTGCTCAATTACTCCGTATTTATTATGATGTGATGTTTTGATGTGCACATGTGATTAAATGATATATGTTGGGAGTTATAAAGGGCGATAATTCTTTGAGATTTTGTTTGGGTCTGGGAATATGAAAATGAAATATGATATGATAATTCTATTTATCTGCTATGTTCTGGTGCTGTAAGCACAAAAGAGAGATATAAGGGGCCAGAATACTTTGAGATTATGTCTATGTCAGGGAAGAGAGGCATAAGGGACCAGAGTCCTTTGAGATTCTATCTTGGTCCGGGAAACAAACTATGATTTGAATAATTATGATATCTGATATGTTCTGGTGCTGTAAGCATAAAGGGAGGCATAAGGGGCCAAAATCCTTTGAGATTCTATCAGTGTCAGGGAAATTAAAAAGGAAGGCTTAAGGGGCCATAATCCTTTGAGATTTTATCTGTGTTAGGGAAAAATCTGAACAACTCTAAAATGTGATTTGAATTTCAATTTATTATTTATTTTGTTATGATATCTGATAAATCTGTTTGGTATAATTGTTTATTCTATTATGTTATTTGATTTATCTAATTCTTTCGATTATCTAAACTCAATATAATTTATCTAATTTATGTATGAATTTTTGAATTTTATCTGATTGTCTGATTCTGTATGATTATCCAAATTTTATGTGTTTATCTAGATTTTTGATGAATATTTGAATTTAGTATGTCTATCTGAATCAGTGAATGAATTGATATGTATTACTATTTCATGATTTTCAGTTCAGTGATTTTAATTGATACGCAAAATAACTATTTTTAAATCTTCTGTAAAGTATTTTGAAATGAGAGTGACTGAAAATTTATATCGGCTAGTGTGATCTTATTTAGCTATGAGCTCACTATGGTTTTATTCATGATTTTTAGGATTGGGGAAAGAGAAGGAAGTTTTAGACTAGACACTTAAGATTTGATTTGAAGTCATCGATATTTTGTACTTTTAATTTTTTTAACAGTCATGGCTAGTTTGCTGTTTTGTTATGTACCTTATGTCTGTAACCATGTACTGTAATATATATGATTATTTTGATGAATAAAAGAAAAAATTTAGTGGATGAGTTTTCTGTATTTGAATGTTTGTAGTAGCTCTGTGGTTATGTATGTTAAAGATATTTAAAGAAAGTTCTAAAAATAATTCCAAAACTAGATCCTAGGGTTCATCCGTCGTGTCTCGATGCAATGGGATCCATCCCGGTTGGGTTGGGTTATGACACTAAGTGTAGGAAGAGAACCTTCATCCTTTCACACCTTCTAAGTGTAGGTAGAGTACCGTTGGCTATTCTTTTTTTTTTTTTTTTAGATTGCAAAGATGCATTAAGAACTAAAGGAAACAGTTATAACAAGTCAAAGAAAAGCAGCCTCATATTCCTTCTTCAAAAGACATGATAGGGAAGAAGGAATATCAGGAGAAGAAATAGAATCAAAACAAAAATCATTTTTCAAAGCAAGAGTTGCACATAAATTAGCAACTTTATTACCATTCCTGTCAGTATGTTAAAAAATCACCTTATTGAAGTCGTGTAAGAAGTAAAGCTTCTCGGCGTCTTGACCAGCAGCGGTATTCTTCACGACCGAGTTATGTAAAAAATTGATAACATTGTAGTTATCTCCCTCTATAATCAGTCCTTCACAGTTAAGTTTCCAATCATGAATGTAATCTTTCATAGCGTAAACTGCTTCCAATTCTAGTTGATTGATATCCCAATGTAATCTCTTCTTTCCAAATGCAAGTAGTAAATTGCCTTTAGAATCCCTTGCTGCACCACCTATGCTTGCTAAGCTAGAGTCCAGGAGTGATGCATCAACGTTAAATTTAATCCAATCTAGTGGTGGGGGATGCCAAGTAGCATTGGACTCCCTTAGGAGGTTATCATCCCAGTTAACTAGAAATTGGAACTTGTTGGTGGCAGCGAAGATCACATTTGCAGCAATCACAGAAACAGGGGAAACCAGATTGTAATGCTTTTTGTCATTTCTTCGGTTCCAGGAATAATAAACTGCCGTGCAGTAAAGCCTAATAGTATCAGATCCTTTACAGGAAAGCATTTTAAGATGTTGGAAGCAATCTTCAAGAGAGCTAAAAATTGGAATGTAGAATCCCCAAGCTCTCAATTTATTCAATATCTCAGTTAGAGACTTACAATGAATTAAAATATGTTTGCAGGTTTCAATATCCAGACAACCATAAGCACAAAGATCATTAGTAGTTAGTTTTCTGTGTTTCAAGAACTCATTCGTTGGAATGGCAAATCTGCTCAAACGCCACCAAAAGAGTTCAACCCTTGGCTTAAGCTTCAACTTACGAAGCCATATAGAAAAGCCATGATCTTCAAATGTCTTCTGAAACTTAATCACTTCTGCGTAAGCCAACGAAGTGATTGATTTGCCTGAATATTGATAAAGAAGCTCCATACTGTCATTGTCATCATTTTTAATGATACAATGTGTAACAATGAGGTTAACTAAATCTGGGTTGAAGTAACGATTAAGTTCAGTGTGATTCCAGTGACTGTCAGTGAGAAAATTCTGCAATGTAAGGTTTTCAAAACCAATACAATCAGCTAGCATTGGACATTTATTAAAATTTTTATCAAGAAACTAAATATCATCCATCACTCTAATGTTAGCACCGTTGGAAATTTTCCATCTGATGATAGGCTTAAGGAATGAAACTCCATTGGAGATTATGGATCTGGCAGCGGATTGTCCCTGTTTTGACTTACCATTCCAAATATCCGAAGCTTGTTTAGCAGTCAAGCATTTGAACAAAAGAGACGAAGGATTTTGATAAAATCTCCAGGCTAAGCGGGCACGTAAAGGCCCAACTCTTTTAACTGAGGAATGCATACCCAGTCCTCCACGATTTCTCGGTATGCACAAGTCATCCCAAGCAATGTAATGCAGTCACTTGTTATCTTTATTCTGATGCCAAATGAAGTCACGGCAGATGCGGTCCAAATCATAAAGAATTTTCTTTGGGATTAAGGAGTGAGTAGAGACAAAGGTTGGAAGTGAAAACAGGGATGATTTTCCTAGAATTAGCCTACCAGCCATAGAGAGGAATCGAGCTCCTCAAGAGTTGAGTTTATCTAAAGCATGATCAATGATAAATTGATAGTCATTCCTTGCCAGCCTTCTCAAAGCAATTTTAATGCCAAGATAGTGAAACTCTTTGGCAATTTTAAAGCCAGTTTTTTTTACCAATCTTACGTTTTAGAGATTGGTTAGTAGAATTCCCAAAGATAATCTTTGATTTGCTCTGGTTTACGCCTTGCCCAGTCCATCCGCAATATTCTTTGATTAAATTCATCATTACACGAAGCTGAAGGACGGAGGCTTTTCCAAACAACAAAACGTCATCAGCATAAAGCAAATGAGTGATTTTAGGAGCTCTATTGGACGTTTGGATGCCAATTTGAAGACCTCTTTGCTGAATTAAGCTAGACAGAAGCTAAGAGCACATAATAAAAAGGTAAGGTGACATGGGGCAACCTTGTCTAAAGCCACTCTTGGCTTCAATCCATCTTGTTCCTTTGCCATTCAAAAGAATAGAGAACCGAACTCCGGTGACACATTTCAGAATAAGGTTGGAGAAACTTCCCGGGAACCCAAACTAGTGAAGAACATTCTCCAATGTCTTCCAACACATACAGTCAAAAGCTTGGGCCATGTCAAGCTTGATCGCCATTAAGCCTTTCTTATTTTTTGAAATCCTAAATTTATTAAAAATTTCAAGAGCCAAGAGGCAGTGATCTGACATAGATATGCCCGGAACGTATGCAACTTGCTCCTCGGTGATGAGTTTAGGAATGAAGATTTTGAGTCTATTAACTATCATAGTAGTAGCAATTTTGTAGATAGTTTGACAAAGACATATAGGACAAAAATTAGAGGGAGTTACCGGAGTATTGATCTTGGGAATAAGAACGATCAAGGTGTCTTTCCAAGCTCCGTTCATGCGTCCAGTGGTGAAAAAATGATTGATAGCTCTCCAAGTAGTATCTTTAATAATGTCCCAATAGAATTTGAAAAATGAAGAAGTTGAACCATCTAATCCTGGAGATTTTTTTGAGCCTTGCTGGGAGACGGCATTAAAGAACTCAGTTTCAAAAAAACCTGAATTAAGGCAATCAATATCTGCAGTATCAAGTTGCTGTTTGTGATCAATTTTAGGCCAGTTCTTGATATTGCAGTTTCTTGGCTTCCATTTATCTTCAAAGAACTTTAAAAAAACTGTTTCAATTTTGTCCAAATCATCCACCGTGGTATTGTTCTCATCCTTAATTTGTCTGATCAACTTGCCATTCTTCCTAGCCTTTGCATAGGCATGATAAAATCTAGAGTTAGTATCGCCATCTTCGTTCCATTTGGCTTTTGTACGCTGGTTCCACCATGTAGAAAGTCTAACTAGAGTAACACTATATTCTCTAACCTTACTGCAGAGTGTGTCAAGATTTTCAGAACTAAGACCATCCTCCTCATCTTCTTGCAATTGCAATTTGAGAATGTCATTCTGCAGTTCATCTTTTAGCTGGTTCAAGCTTTTGCATTTGTTTCTATTCCAGAAAAAAAGGGATTTCAAGTTTCTCTTGATTTTTATGTTAAGGATTTCCGAGTCATCATAATAATCATGCTTATTCCATGCTTTAGCAACAATGCCTTTGGTAGCAGGATAGGATCTCCATGTATCTTCAAATCTAAAGGTTTTAGGATGCGAATGCATAGTGTCGTCCAGCTTAAAAGCCACACGATAGTGGTCTGAAGCAATTCGTGGAAGGTTCTTTGCATATGCAGATGGAACCAACTGTAAGGCAGGTGAATTTAATAAACAGCGATCAAGCCATTCCCAAATTCTAGTAATTCCATGCTTGTTATTGCACCAAGTGTATTTCGGACCAACAATGCTTAAGTCATGAAGGTCTTGATTTACCATATAAGATTTCATTTCTTTAGTTCCTTTAGTCATTTTAAACCGTTTTCCACCTCTTTTGTCTTCAGTAGAAAGGAGGCAGTTGAATTCTCCTCCCACAATCGTGGGTACATCAATCATCATAACCTTGACAAGACAATTCCAAAGATCACGTCTGACTTGAAAGTCTTTATGACCATACACCATGGCAACATGCCATAGGCCTTTGTTTGGTGTAGTCAAAGCATCGAAGACAACCTGTGAGGTATGTTCAATCACAATAAAGCTAGCCAAATTGCTATCCCATATAATCATAATACCTCATGCAGTGCCAATTGCAGGTTGGTGAAAGAAATCCCAGCTGTTGCCAATGATACAACCAACATCAGTCTTATTAATCATGGAGACTTTGGTTTCAGCCAAACCAACAAAGAAAATAGAATTATCCCTAACCACTTCTCTAAGGTAGAGGGCAGTCTCTTTCTTCTTGACCCCTCTACAGTTCCAGAAGATTAAGGATGACATTAATTAACCAATGGGGAAGAGTCCCCGCCTTTCTTTCTGAGTTTCCCTTCCACCTTTGTCTTTCTGGAAATGGGTTCAATGGGACCCAAGAATTTTAATTGAGGCTTGGCTTTCTGTTTTACAGATTTTGAATTTGAAACTTTAGCATTACTGTCCAGTGGAATTCCTATCAGCTCCTCAAAAGTGTCGATAGGAACATCAGCTGACAAAAGACTATAAGAACCATTCTGATCAATTCCAGAACAATCCAATGTCTTCAAGCGATTGGGAATAGTGATGGAATCAGTTACTTGTTTATAAACACAAACTGGAGAATTAGAAAGAAAGTAAGTTTCATTTTCCCCAGCTACAACTTTATCCAGATCGAAAGTAGTTTGCCTTCCCGATTTTTCCTCAGCGTTGGAGTCAGATATATCATCAAGAATCCCAAAGCTATTTAAAATTTGTAATTCTGCTACAGGGGTAGTTTTAGGATGAAGGGGGGGGCCTGCTAGTTGTTTCAATTATGTCATCCAGAATGTCAGAACTCTTGGACAATTTCAAATCCATTTGAGCTGCAATACTTTGATGTGGATGATCATCAGTATTGTTTGGAATAGAGATGTCTGGATCAAGATGATTAGTATTTCCTGAAGTGCCCGTTGTCTTATCATCTTTCCTAAAAGATGCCACATGGTTCCTCAACTGTCTCGATCTCTTCTTGAATTTGACGTGCATCCAAGGTCCATAGTCATTTTGTTCAGCTTGGTGGGACTCTTCATTTGTAGCTTCAACCAGCGATTTACCGGTTCCAGTTGCTCGGAGGAGATCAGGGCAAACCGAATTCAGATGACCAATTTTAGCACAATTGAAGCAGATTGAAGACAGTTTTTCGTATTCAACCTTTTGAAAAAATCTTCCACCTAAGCCATCAACCCATGTACCCGAAGGTAATTTGTTTTCAAAATTTATGCGCACACAGACCCGTGCGAATTCCTTTTTGCTCCAACTAAAGGAATTACCATCAAAGAACAAAGGTGTGCCAATTCTTGAAGCTATCATGGCTATGTTGGTTTCGTCCCAACAGTGCAAAGGCAAGTGAGGGAAGCGAATCCAGACAGGTGCTGTTAAGCCTTTCAAAGAGAGCGGCGAAAAAGATGGTGACCATTTGTCTAGCCCAATAATGTGTCCACCAATGTACCAAGGTCCTCCGCTTAAGACTTCATCCATAGCAGTGGAAGTCTTGAAAGAACATAGAATCCAATTCATCCATAATGAAGTTAGATGAAAATTACCAAACCTATTCCATTGTTTGCGTAGCTCAATACTGCAAATAGAGAATGGAATATTCTTTCCTAGAACCTTCAGCACAATAGAATTATGAAGAATTTTAGAATTGGTGATTTCCAATTCGGTGTTTAGTTTGACTGCTAACCCATCTGAAGACATGACGGTGGAATTGGGATCAAAATTGATCTTAATGCGTTGAGGTCTTGACCAAGCGTTGACAAAAGAAGTCTTCGGGTTCTTCATGTCTTCAACATGCTTGTCTTCCAATGAAACAATATCACCCGGATTTGCAGATTTCCGGGAAACAAGGATATCTCTATCCAGAGTCCCAAAAATTAAATTAGAAGAATCAGGGAGATCTTCAATTTTATTAGCATCATTACATCTTAGGTCAGAAGATGAAGGATCTAATAAGCCCTTGCCCTTCAAATCAGACGTTGATGAAATTTGCAAATCAAGTCGTTCTTTAGAAATCTGAAGAACCGATCTCGAAGTTAGCGATTCAGTGCTGTTCGTAGATTGCTCCAGGGGCGGACGATCAATAGAGCTCTGTAGGAGCATGGAGGAATTCAGATCAGGAGGATCTGAAGGCCGACGGCAAGAGGCCTCCATGGCCGGAGGCGAGAAAAAACCCGCGATGGCCGGTGGCGAGAAAAAATAGAGGATTCGAACTTTCTCTCTCTAAAATAAAAAAATGAGAGCTTCTCTCTCTAGAGCCGAGTGGAAAAAAGTTTTTTTGTCAAGAATGTACCGTTGGCTATTCACACTCTTCATGTGTAGGTAGAGAACCTTCGTCCTTTCACATCGTCCAAGTGTAGGAAGAGAACCTTCGACTGTTCACACTATCCAAGTGTCAGCAGAGAACCAGATCTTCTTGAAAGATCTTCACATGAGAAATCTAGAAAGACAAGAGGAAGAGTGAAGAAATACAAATTACACATAGAGATCCTTACCTTTGAGTAACCTTGTGAACCCTTCATGCTCAATTAGGAAGAAATTTCTCTCAAACACTCTCTCACACTCTCTCCTTCAATTTCCCTTTATGAATCACAAAGACCAAGTGACAAAAAGATTAAGTGTTAGTATTTAGTGGTCCTTTTATAGAAAAGACATGAAAAACCATCGAAAAAATTGAATTTTTCATTTTTGACCGTCTACAATCATACCATATGATCATACTTCATATGTACGAACAATTTAAAAACTGTTGCGTACGAACCCATTATGAATTAGTATGAAATGTGTTCATACCCGATCATCATCCGGTATGAACTATATTCATGCGATACGAACATAAAAAATTTAAAGTTAGTATATACGAATCATCATGAATAAATGAACGAAAATAGACCAGAGCCATTCGTCCTGGTATGATAAAAAATATCATATGTATGAACTTCATTGTAGGATGCACTAAAGCCCATCATCCAAGTACGATACAAAATATTATTCGTATGAACTTTGTTGGAGGACGCACCAGATCCCATCCTCTTGGTATGATAAAAAAATATCATATTTATGAACTTCGTTGGAGGATGCACCAGAGCCCATCATGCTTGTACAAATAAAAAATATTGTTCATATGAACTTCATTAGAGGACGAACTAGAGTGCATCATCCTGGTATGAACAAAAAATATTGACTGTATGAACAATGTTAGAGGACGAACTGGAGGGCATCTTCCTGGTACGAATGAAAAATATCGTCCGTATGAATAGCATTCGAAAACATACCAGAGCCGATCGTGCCATTATGAACAAAAAATATTGTCCATACAAACTTTGTTTGAGAATGAACCAGAGCCAATCGTCTTGGTACGAACAAAAAATATCTTCCGTATGATCTTTACTTAGAAAAAATTTTGGGTCATTTCTATTCGCTCCATTGCTTGTTATGGAAAAATAATTGACCAGATCATCCCGTATGAACTAGTTTGTACTATACGTTCATTTTAAAAATATGAATTTAAAAAAAATCTCCCTCGGTGTGTGTGTGTGCGCTCAATTACTTAATTACAATCACACTCTCTCAAACTCAATAAAATGAAAAATACACACTTTAATTTACAATACACTCTAAAATGATCTTGATTTGAAGTCTTCAATAATCCGGAGTATGATTTTCATGAAATGTTAGTACACACAAGGGAAAAAACAATTCTTAAAAAAATATGTTAGGAAAAATAATAATCAAAACAATAATATTTGGAATCATAAAAAACATAAAAGTTGTAAGAATATCAAACATACAAAACTAAATAGCAACTATCTCAACAATTATAACTGATCGTACGTATGAACTTGGAGTTCGTACATATGAACCACGTGTCATTCAATGTGGAGGATGAATCTAACCGTCATTAAAATGATCTTAAATAATTGATCATCCCAGGCGAACACTTGTTCATCTATATGATCGTATGGTCAAAAAGCTTATGAAAGGATGCTTTGTAACTTGCATGATTATGAAAAGTCATTTCATTTCGAACATATTCATTTATACATACGAAGTTTATTTTGTATGTATGAAATCCTAAATCGTACTGTACGAAATCTCATTTGTACATACGAATGGTCATTTTTCTTTAAATAGGAGGGCTATAAAATTCATTTTTATTCACTTCAATGGCCTCTTCTAATCCTTCTCATCTTAGCAATGGCCAGCTCTAGCAAGAGAGGTAGACTCATTAAGGGTTCATCGTCCAGGAGTGGAGATGATAATTTTATGTCAAGGATGAATGAGGAATCCTTCCTTAGGCTTTCCTCTACTAAAATAACGCCTTCTTGAATCATACTTCAAGAAGGTATTTAATTTTAATTGATGCCTCTTTTTGTTACTATCCAATTTAGAAACCTTCCACTACTTTCTAGCAAACAGGTCCTTCAATATGGATATGAGTAGGATCAGATCTCTTGTACTGAAGAAAAGGATATAAATAACTAAGAAAGATTTATAAACCTTCTTACACTTAAGGACTCTGAAAGTTCGTTAGGGATGTTAGGCCCTATGAACTGGCCCAAAGCTAATTAAGAGAGAGAGGTGAATTGGTAAAAAATATCTTTCAATCAAAACACAAATCAAAACCAAATCAGCACAAAGAAAACCAAATGCGAAAATTAAATGCAGAAGTAATAAGGGAAAGAACACACCAGATTTATAGTGGTTCGGTCAAACCTTGACCTACGTCCACTCCTTGGAGGCACCCTCTAAGTATTGCACTAAACTATGTGTCTTTACTTTAGCCCCCAAACCTAGGCATAGAAGCCCTTACAAAATCACTTCCACCTTCCCCGGTGTGGCGGAGTCGCCGGGTCCTTTGACACCAAAGAAACCTTCTTCTTTGGTGAACTTCCCTTAAGACAAGCCTTGAATCCGACGATATTAAGGTGCAAGCCTACCGGAGCAACTGTGTGGAATCCCGCTCTATACTCCCTTGAGTCCCCCCTCACAGGATCTTCTCCCTCTCTCAGAATTCACCCGTTCCTCAATCTCTTTCAAGCTCTCTCTTCAAGTTTCCCCAAAAAGAACAAAGCTACAATGGCTGCCAAAGACACATACCAAGTGTCATGTCATATCTTAAATAGAAGATCTCAAAATGAGCTCATTAATGCAAGTTGTCTATTTTATCATCCAGGATGATACTAATATCGTCCTGTACGATCAGTGCAAAATAAACCCAATCAGCTGGGACGATTTGGGACGATCAGAAGAAATTTTTTCATATCGTCCAGGATGATAATATATCATCTTGGACGATCAGTACAAATCATTGAATATTGTCCTGCACATCGCCCTGAAAAAGAGCTGTCTAATGTCCAATCATCCAGCGTATCGTCCCGGACGATCCTGCGATCATCCAGGACGATTTGATCGTCCAATCAAGTCATAATTGCTTTCCTTAAATACCAGATTAATTTTAGAAAAAATGTCCTGGATCGTCCTGGATGATATTTTATAGTCCTAGATGATATTCTGGACGATGTCCAAAAATAAGTAATTCCTAAATAGATCTGGCAGCAGATTCTTTCTATTTTGAGCCTATCATCCTGGCCGATACAAAATAGTCTAGGATGATGTTTTTGCATAGTGACGACTACTTTAATGAGGATGCATTAATTAGGGTTTCTGCTTTTGAAAAGATCGTCCAGGATGATATAAAATTGTCTCGGACGATGTTACCAAAAATAGTAAACTCTACGGAACAATCAGAAATCTTCCAAGTTACAAAGCATCAGAAGCCACACCAAATACAATAGACTCAAGAAAGGAAAAAAATGTATAAACTGACTCAGTAGTCAACCCAATCTTGAGCTGGTTCCAAATTATAGTCTGATCGTGTGGACCTGAAATGTTAAAAGATAAGGCAGTTGTAGAGAAATAAAAGTGTTTGCTATCATTAAAATCATCATCCATGAAAATAGATCCGCAACAGACTCAAGGAGTTAGAGCCCACACTTTGACCTCTACTTCTGACTTTGACTGGACTGAAATCAATAAAGTTATTAAAGGGATTAATCAAGTTTTTCATTTGCCTAGTATCTCTTCTCTAAACCAAAATTCTAGAACCATTCAGCATGTTCTTAGGACTTCCATTATTCCTAAAGCTGGCGACCGTATTAACATCACTCCTCTTTAATCCACTGCCACTTATCTTATCATGATAGGTAAACCTGTTGATGAAGCCCAACTTATTATTGACTATATTCATGAACTTTCTGAAATTGGATATGTCTCTCATAATATGAAGAAGAACATTGCTTTAGGATACTTAGTGACTTATATTCTTTAGAAGAAGTACAATCTTGTTCACCCGGATCCTCATCTTGAATTGCCTATCTATTTTATTGATGCCACATTCCGAGCACTTTTTGGGAGAGATGATTCTAGTGAGTATTCTGAGTTAGAAGGGGAAGCTCTTGCACCTGCACATGCAGCTGCTTGTGGACATAATTTTTAGGAGATGGTCCAGTACAGCTTTGATCGACTTGAGTGTCATTTTGATTAACATTTTGATCAAATTCATGCTCATCTAAATTAACAGGATGTAGACATGGGTTGGATTCGGAGTTAGTTCGACTTCATGAACACCAATGTGGCTATGATGAATAGTTACTTTTTTATATTCAACCAGCCTTCTCCAGGCTAGGGCCCCTCAAATTTTTAGATGTACTTCTTGGATATTGTCTTTGTCAATTCCTAGTGATGTGATTTGATGATTTTTGCACTTATGTTGAGTGTTTTCTGTACTTATCTTGTGTCAGATCTTTGATGTTGTTATGCTTTTTTTATGATTTGAGATAGATGTATTGATATCAAATGTGGTTCATTGTATCATCTTTATATTAACATCAATAAAAATGTCTGGTTTTATTTAGTTGTTTTTGTTCTTTATTCGAAATATTAGTTTACCTATATGATAAATCTGACTTAATTGATCTAAAAAGTATTTTAATCGGAACTACAATAAAAAGATTATTTTCATTATGAAATCTAATTTTTCAAACATTTCAAGTTAATCTATAACTTAGATTAAGCTAAAGCTATCAATCTCAGGTTCTTTTTAGGCATACATAATTATAATAATATTATTATAATTTTGATATCTTACTATTTTTTAATTCTCTTTTTAATATAATTATCTTTGTACTTATAGAAGTTTGAGTTTTTAGAATATTGATTTTGTAAAGATCAATTAAAAAAAGGGGAAAATAAATATATATAAAGTGTACAGAAATTTAAAGAATGCGCAATAGTTCGCAAATTGAAAAGAAGCACAAAATTAGCCTAAATATAAAAAGATGCACAAAGTGTGCCACAAATATTTAAAAAGATGCACAATATCACCAATACAAGTTTATTAATATTATTCTTTTCTCTATCTTTTAATCTTCAAGTTCAAATCTATCTAATGTTCAATTATATTTTGTATTGAAAATTGAATTTAATTAATCTTCATTTCTTCACTTTTACAATAATTCTCCTTATCCAATTGTCTAGAATGTTTCATGACCTTGGTATATTTCTCTTGTCTATGTTATATTTTTAATTAGATGTTTTTGAATCTTTCTTTTTCTCTAATGAATATTAATCTTGATATTGCAATTATAATTCAATCTATTTAAAGATCAATTATTAAAGGTTTTTCATATGACAAATTCAATTTATTTTGTTTTTCTTCTTCCCTTTTTGTTGTTGTCAAAAGGGGAAAAAATATTATTTATTATTTTGTTCGTGTTTTCCTTGTTTTGTTTGTTTATGTTTTCCTTGTTTGTGTTTTGTTCCTTGTTTGTGTTTTGTTCGTGTTTTCGGTGTTTGTGTTTTAAAATTTTAAAAAATATATTAATAATAAATATATTTTGATTTGCACTTCAAAGAATTCCCTTATATTCACATGCTTATTCATTTAGGGGAAGTTAAGGAGAAATTTAGATTTTTTAATTTATTTAAATTATATAGAGAGAGAGAGAGAGAGAGAGAGAGAAAATGCAAGCTGCAAAAGATTTTATTAACCCAATTACTTACAAGATGATTCCACTTTCAACAATTCTAAGATTGTTAGAGGAACTTTATCTCTAGAAAAGTCATCCGAATAAAAGGAAGAGAAGTGGGCATAGTTAGCACAACAATGAGCTAACTTATTACCATTCCTATTAACAAAGAAAAAATGAAGTGCTTAAAATTAAGAAGAAATTCTAAATCCTTAGGCTTTAGAAATTCTTCATTAATCCACTGATTTTTAAAAGCACTTTGAAAGATCTTGATGACGTTAAGATTTTCACCTTCAATCACAATACGTTTAGCTTCAAGCATCCAATCTTTGATATAATCTCTCGAGGACAAGATAGTTCCATTTGAGCAGAATCCCAGTGTACAGTCTAAAATCCAAAAGCAGCTAAACCACTGCCTTTATAGTCTCTAAAAATGCCACCGATACTTATGCTGTTGTTTTGAAAAACTGAAGCATCAATGTTTACTTTGATCCAGCCCGGAGGAGGAGGATGCCAAGAGAAATGAGACAGTTTAATAAGCTGATTAGCATCCCAGTTTTTACGGATTGGATATAAATTAAAGGAAGAGACTTTTTGAATAATAGCTCTTGAAGCAATAGAAAATTTGCTTTCATCAACGCCTCCATGGAAAATTTTATTTCTACTAATCCAGCAGTAGTAAACTACCGAGAAAAGAAGAGAATCAGCCAATCTGTTCAATATCTGATAACAGTCAAATAAGGAATCAAATTCAGGAATATTAAAATGCCATTCGTCAAGCACTTTTAATGCTCTTTTGATAAAAAAAAAAACATTTAGACACCACATGCTCTATGTTTTCCAACTCTAGACATCCTCTTGGACAACCTCCATTATCATAAAGATTTCTGTATAAAAGAAAGGAAAACGTTGGAATGCCATTCTTACATATCCTCCACAAGAATATATCAATTTTCGGCTTTAATTTTAACTTTTTCCTCAATTTAAATGAATCATCTTCAGTGATTTCTTCAAATTTTTTCTCATAAATGCTGGATGCAATAGATTTTCCAGATAATTTCTTGATACATTCCATTTTGTCTTCAATTTGATCTGAGTGTATTTGAATTGTAAGGATTAATTATATAAGCATTTCACCAAAACAGAGCTTTAATTTTTCTGCATCCCATCTTCCTCCTGTTATAAAATCCGAAACTTGGCTGAATTCTTGATCAATATTGGTTACAAAAGTTGGCCACTTGTCTAAAGTTTTATCCATTATTCATCTATCTTTGAAAGTATCAATATACTCTCCATTAGAAATTTTCCATCTCATCACCGGAAGAAGGAATTATGCACGATTTAGGATTATTTTCCATGTTGAAGAGCAACTGCTGCTATTATTACCATTCCATAGTACTTCCCCGTATTTGGCTCTTAATACTCTATTTAAAAGAGTATTGGGATTCATAATAAAATTCAAGGCATATTTAGATCTCAAAGGTCCCATCTTATCAACTAAAGATTGTAAACCATAACCACCTTTATTTTTTGGTTTACATTATGAGGTCCATGAAACATACTGCATACCATAACTACCATCTCTTTTGTTCCAAAGAAAATATCTACACTTTTTCTCCATTTCATAAAGAACCCTCAAAGGAATCAAAGAGCGATTGGCTTGAAAGGTAATAAAAGAAAGAACAGAGCAATTAATCAAAGTCACTTTACCTCCAAGTGAAATGAATTTTGAACCCCAAACATTCATTTTGGCTGCTGCTTTATCAGTAATTTTGCTAAAATCTACTTTTACCAATCTCTTGAGAGCTACTTTAACTCCTAAATATTCCATTTCCTTTACCATCTTCATTTTAATAACCTTGGGAAGGGATGTATAATCCCTTTTTTTCACAGATTTACTGAATAATACTGCAGATTTAAGCAAATTGACTTTTTGTCCAGTCCAAGCACAATAATTTTTTAAGGTTTTGCCACTTTCTTCATACACTTTATGTTAGCTCTTGAGAATATTATAATATCATCCGCATACATTAAATGTGAGATTAAAGGGCCTCTTGGACTGACTTTAATACCAATACTTTTTCCAATATTTCCAAATTCCTCTGACAATAATTGTGAGCACATGATAAAAAGGAATGGAGACAAGGGGCACCCTTGTCTAAAACCACAATTCGCCTCTATCCACTTAGTACTTTCACCAGTAATTAAAATGGAAAAATTTGGATTAACTACACATTCCAAAATTAAATTAGAAAAGGTTTAGGAAAACCAAACCATTCCAACACTTTTTCCAAAATATCCCAACACATACTGTCGTATGCCTGTTCCATATCAATTTTAATAGCAACCATACCATTTTTAACTTTCGAGTGTCTAAATTTATTAAACACTTCTTGAGCTAGTAGTACTTGATCAGCCATAGATCGACCCTTGATAAAAGCATATTGTTCAACGGAAATGATCTTAGGAAGATCAAAACTCATCCTGTTTAAGATCATTTTGGCCACTATTTTATATATTGCATTGCACAAGATAATGTGACGGTAATTCTCAGGGAATATTGGAGAAGCCACTTTGGGAATCAAGACCACATTAGTTTCTTTCCATCCAGGACAAAGCTTTCCTGAATTAAAAAATTCTTTTATAGAAGCCCAAACATCATTCTTAATGATAAACCAATAAGATTTAATAAATGAATATGTTATACCATCAATACCTGGTGCCATATTAGATCCCAAGTTTGAAATGGTATTCTCCAGCTCCTTTTCAGTAAATTCTTCATTAAGAGTTTTACAATCTTCCATGTTCAGTTTGTTTCCAGGTTCCGGCCACCCATTTAAACAACAACTCCTTGATTTCCATTTACAATTGAAGAATTTGATGAAAACTTCTTCAATACTTTGCTTGTCTTCACATATTGCTCCCTCCTCATTTTTCACACCATTGACTCTATTAGCATTTCTCCTTGCTGAGGCAAATGCATGGTAGAATTTGGAATCAGAGTCTCCTTCATTCAACCATTGAAACTTGGCCCTTTTCTTCCACCACATACAAAGCCTCCCCAAAGTATTATTGAATTCAACAATTTTGGATCTTAAACAGCAGATTTTCAGATATGATAATCCACCCAAATCGATCTCCTCCTTTTGTAATTCCAGGATTTCAAATTTCAGCTTTTCTTTTAATTATGTCAAATTTTTATGCTTCTCCTTATTCCAAAAAAATAAGGATCTCAATGTTCTCTTGAACTTTGAATTGAGTATATCTGAAGATGAACCCTTTGTTTTCTTGTTCTAAGAAGTGAGAACTATTGAATGAGAGGCTTTGTATAAAAAACAAGTATCTTCAAACATAATTCTCCTTCCTTTTGTTATCCTGGATGCCGTGATTTTAATAGATATAGGACAATGGTCTAATGCAATCCTGGCTAGATGCTTAACCACCGTCGTTTGGAGGATATTAAGAGTAGCACAATTAATAAGGCATCGGTCCAGCCTTTCCAAAATCCTTCCTCCATTTTTATTATTGCACCAAGTGAATTTAGGAACCATGTAGTTGACTTCATGTAAATCTCCTCTATTCATGAATGAGATCATATCTTTAGATCCTTGAGAAAGAACAAATTTTTTACCTCCTCTTTTATCATTTTGAGAGATTATACAATTAAAATCTCCCCTATTATCCAAGGAGAATCATCATCAAAATACTTTTCCAGATTTTCCCAAAGAATTTTTCTTTTCCTGATTTCTCTGCTGCTGTAGACTGTAGTTACCATCCATGTTTGATGGTATTTAATTTTAAGTCAACCCACCACCATTTGCTCATTTACTTCTACAACTTTAAATGTAGCCAAATCTTATCTCCAACACACCAAAATCCCTCCTGATAGTCCAGCTGCTAGATACATGAACGAATCCCACTGTTCTCCAATAAATTTTCTGATATCTTCAGACTCCATAGAGGAAACTATAGTTTCGATAAGACCCACAAACAAAGCATCATTATCCTGCACAATTTCTTTCAAATATCTGGAGGCCACCACCTTCCTAGCCCCCCTACAATTCCAAAAAAATAGAGAACTCGTTTTTTCTTTGAAGTGGGATTTGACCCACCACAAATACTCTTAGGATCTCATTTTCTTGTTTTAGATTTTAAGAAATTATTCCCCAATGATTTTAATTCTTTTTGCAATTTAAATTTTACTTCTCCAAGAACTAGATTCTCCACCACTTCATTACTATCACTAGTAGCTTTAACAGATTTAACCTCCTCCTTCAAATTTTCTGCACTTCTTTCAACCAAAGTAGATTCTTCTATTGTATCATCCTTGCCTCTTTCAATAACAGTTTGTAGAATAGAAAACATATTTTTACTTTTGATCTTAAACATTCCCTTATATGGAGACTTATTTTCAACTATGAATTCTAATGAATACTTTTTATTCTGGGCTGGAATGATTTCTTCAACAGACTCCTTATTGTTGCCTTTCCCGTCAGGTTTTAATAGAACAATTTCCTTTACTGCAATATCCTGAATCTTTAAATCTGAACCATGATAGGGAATACTTGAGTTCGCATGTAATCCCTTAGGACTTACCTAAGTTCGTAAGAAATCCTTCCCCAAACTAATAAAATCCTAATTAACTTCAGAATTGGTGATTTCTCCTTCTTCAAGTTGAAGAGCATCTGAGTTTATCTTATCAGGAATATCCTTTATGAATTCTTTAGTTGCATTCACATCCTTAACAGATGTATTTTTGTCCACCTCCACAATTGGGTTAGCTGGTTTCCTTGAAAAGCTGGAATAGTTAGGATTGACCCACTTATTGTTTTGATTAGCAAACCTTTTCTTCTTTTGATTCACCAAGATCCATGGACTATAACCAGGTTCTTTAGATAAAGTTTGCTTCTTGCCTTCTTTTAAACCTTCAGCATCTTCATTTGTAACCACCAACTCCTTGTGAACTTCTTTCAAAGTACTACAATCCTTCTCCATATGTCCTATCTTACCACAAACAAAACAAAAATTTGTCACCTTTTCATACTCCACTTTTTGATAGAATCTTCCACATAGACTATCTACCCAAACTCCTAAAGGGAGTGGATGATTAAGTTGGACTCTCACACATACCCTTGCAAATTCTCTTCTCCCCCAATTGAACATATTTCCATCTAACATCATAGGTTTCCCAACTCTTGATGCAATGCAAGCAATACTTTTCTCATCCTAACATTGTAGAGGTAAATGTGGCATTCTAATCCATATAGGAGAAGAAAGTCCTTTTGTTGAAGAAGAATTGAATTCCGGAGACCATCTCTCCATTCCTACTATATGTTCACTTACAAACCATGGTCCTCCCGAGTGCACCACTTCCACCATATCTTTAGAAGAGAGAACATAAAAACCATCCACTTCCTAAGGTAGTAAAGTGGAATTTCCAAAATTGCTTCCATTGCTTTTTTAGCTCCCATGCCACCTTGTGAGGAGGTAACTCCTTCCCTAAAACTTTGATAACCAAAGAGTTAGACAACTTCTTAGCATTTATACCTTCCAATTCCTCATTAAGCTTAACTGCTTTTCCATCATCTAAAATGATCACATATTCTTCATTGAATACCAATTTGATATAAGGCTTTTTACCCCATGGGTTCACAGTACTAGAATTAACCAATTTAGGCAATTCTACAGACTCCTTGCCTCCATCCGATTCATTAACTTTATCCAAAACATATTGAATATTTTTGTTAACCTTAATTCGTGAATCTTCATTTATCTCGCTGCGACTTAGTCCAAGGATTGCATTCGAATTCACAAAACGATTAACAAAAATATTCATTCCTGAAGATGAAGCCGCATTGTCGGATGGAAAACCAGATGATTTTAAACTTTTTGGAGTAACCATCTCTCCCAAATCAACAACAGCCTTACCTTTTCCTTCTACATACTTTACTTCCAAAGGTTTTGGAGCAGTACCTTATTTAATGACCAATGCACCTTGCCGTTTCCTCAACGAAAGTTTTCCTACCTGAATTGAATTCAAGATCTCCATCTCATCTTCATCCTTCTTAGCCAACTTGGGATTCAAAACAAGAGATTGAATTGAGCAATCATCTCCTGCATTCAGATCTTGACGGAATTTATCCGCCACCTTCATAGTCATCAAATTTTCAATACCAGTACCATAAACATCCTTAGGAGAATCACTGGTGATTCGCCGGCGATCGTCCTCTTCCATCAGTTCTTTGAACATTACCACCAAACATATTTTCGATTTTCTTTTTCTCTCTCTAGAATTCCGAACCTTCTCAAATTTAATTTTTTTGCTATCATCAAAAATGGGGAGATTGTTGAGATAGTTGCTACTTAGTTTTGCATGGTTAATATTCTTGTAATGTGTATTTTATTATGATTCCAAATATTATTATTTGATTATTATTTCTCCTAACATATTTTGGAAGAATTGTTTTGCTCTTATGTGTACTAATATTTTAGGAAAATCATACTCAAGATTATTGATGACTTCAAATTAAGATCAGTCTAGAGTTTTATTGTAATTGAAGTATATATTTTTTTATTAGTTTATTAAGTTTGAGAGAGTGTGATTGTAATTGAGTAACTGAGCACACACATATCGGGGGAGAGTTTAAAATTCATAATTTTTTTAAACTAATCGTACTGTACGATATCCATTCTTACAGGATGATCTGATTAATTATTCTCCCGATGAGCAGTCTTACGAATATAAATGAAATTTTTTAAGTGTAAATTGTACGAACTATCTCCCACTTGTACAGGGACAAACGTCTCAGTTCTGTCCTCATATAAAGATCATGCAGTTGATCTCAGACTTCGTACAAGGATGAACGTCTCAGTTCAGTCCTCATACGAAGATCGTATGGATGATCTCAAACTTCGTATAGGGATGAATGCCTCTATTTTGACCTTATATAAAGATTGTATGGGACAATTTCCATTTTGTACTAGGATGAATGTCTCGGGTTTGTTCTCGCTCATTTTGTCCTTATGTTTCCCACATACGAAAATTGAATTTTCTAATTATTCATCCCAGATGAACATAGTTTGTATTGGATGATGATCACATACAAAATGAGTTCATACCAATTCATAACTTGTTCATACATAATAATATTTGAACTATTTATTAGTACGAACATACGATCGTATTATACGATCGTGTATGCTCAAAATTGAAAATTTCAAAATTTTAGATGGATTTTTGTGTCTTTTGTATAAAATGTCCATTAAAAACTAACGTGAATGTCTTTTTTGAGAGTGGTCTTCATGATTTTTTAAAGCCAATTGAAGGAGAGTGTCAGAGAGTGTTTGAGAGAGATTTCGTACTAGTGGAGAGTGAAGGGTTCACAAGATTACTCAAATATAAGAATCTCTATTTGTGATTTGCATTTTTTACTTTTCCTCTTATCTTTCTAGTTTTCCTGTGAGAAGAGTTTTGAAGAAGATCTGGTTCTCTGCTGACATTTGGAGAGTGTAAACAGCAGAAGGTTCTCTGCCTACACATGGAGGGTGTAAAAGGATGAAGGTACTCTGCCAACACTTGGAGGGTGTAAAAGGATGAAGGTACTCTGCCTACACTTAGAGGGTGTAAAAGGATAAAGGTACTCTACCTAAACTTATAGGGTGTAAAAGGATGAAGGTACCCGGCCTACACTTGAAGGGTGTGTAAGGACGAAGGTACTCTACCGACACTTGGAGGGTGTGAAAAGAGGATGGTTCTCTGCCGCACCAGAGGATTGGTGGAAGAGAATTTTGTAAAGGCTTCTGCACCTTACTGTGGATGCAAAAAGGAGAGTCACTTTTGTAATTGTGCAATACCTGAAGTGGTAGGCTTCAGGGAGTGTATGTAGATTGTGTTTGACCAAACCACTATAAATCCTTATGTCATTTTTATTTTCGCTATTTACTTACTATAATCTTAATTATTTGGTTGAAAAATTTGCTTTAAAATAGGTTCAATTAACATTTCTACAAATCAATAATTGTTTTCATATTTTTAAATACAAGAGATTTTTTAAAATTACCAATTCTCTCCTCCCCCCCCCCCCACCAATCCCCCCCCCCCCCCCCCCGCCTCTTTATTAGCCTTGAGACATTTGTTTAGGTTTAACAACCTATTTTAGATTCAACAAGAATCAACAAATATCACTAAAAACACATTGTGAAAAGGTTGTCTCCTCTCATTTTAGTCTAGTATAGCAAGCTAACCTCTTATGTTTTGTCTCTTATATTCATACATAATAATATACTTTCTATCCTTTCAGTCTAGCCAGTATTCTCATACATATCCTTATCATTGAAGTCGATCCCTCCTCTATGACTTGCATTCATCCGTGACTTGTCTCCCAAATCAATCCATTTCTTATGCATTATGGCGACCTCTTCAGTAGCCTCTACCATGCCTTCCTCTGAATGCAGCACCTAGTGAAGGAGGAATTCATACTCCCATTGGATTCAATGAAGTTATGCCTTTTTCCTCTGCTTAAGGACTAGAAGGATATTAATTCATTTAGTTAGAGAGCTAAATGGAAGGGAAATCAAGGAAGGAGAATACAGAAGTTATAGAGTACTTAGTCAATAGATCTTAGAGGACTGGGCACTAAGCTATTAGTACAAAACTGGCTATTGAAGGTGTGGCCAAAGGTGCAAAGTAAGTGACTCCGAAAACCCTTCATATACATAAATACATTTAGAAGGCTACAATGCTAGTCTGCATTGCATGGAGGTCTGTTCCATGTTAGTCAGATGGGTCGCACAAGTTTGGAATTAGCCGCTGGGGAATTCACACAAAAGGGATTAAATAATTCTCAATGAAAAGGTGGGGATCATTATAGAATTTCTTCGATAAAGCACACGTACACTTCTAGGAAATAGGACATACTATAGGTAGTAATAATTAGTAATAGTAAATTGTTAGTAAATTGTAAATCTCAATTTAGAATTTCTTTAGTAAATAATCCAAAATGAATATGTTTGGAAGCTATAATTGTAAACCACGATTGAATCTATGGAACTATTGGTTTCTCCCCGGGAAAAAAGTTAATTGATTTAAGTTGACAGCATCACACATTTCATTCTGTTTACAAGAAATTTGAATATGAACTTGTATAGGCATGTACATAAAGATATGGGTCAGTAGTCAGTGAACTCTAGAGGGATGCTTTTCAATCACGATAATAAGTGAGCTGTAATATCACTACCTATTCTTTCTCCTATGCACGGTGACAGGTCATTACCCCTAGTGAAAGTTCGTTAGGGATGTTAAGCCCTTATGAAC
>NW_021319987.1:0-6476 GCF_001605985.2 Dendrobium catenatum | reverse complement strand
CCTAAGAAAACGTCTAAGCTAAGGGTAACCATGACCGAATATTCTACCACTCTTTGGCTTGTTGAGATTGTTAACTCATTAAACCACAAGTTTTTAAATCAATCACATGGAATACTACATCATTTTCATGTCTTGGTTTCCAAAAATTATAATAATAAATAAAAAAAATTGTTGTTTTGCTATTGGTCTTTTTTTTGTTCCCTCCTCCTTTTTGATATGTCAAAAGGGGAAGAGGTTTATGATATTTTTACACTTGTCGATCCCGAAATTTTACTGCTAACTGTCTTCGTAGTGTTTTGCCATCATCAAAAAGGGGGAGATTGTTGCAAATCTATTTTCATGACTTATGTTTTGATGCTTGACAAACACTATTGATTCTCTTGGAATGCCTGTTACTTCTAACTTTTCAGGAATCGAAGATCGGACGAACAAACGAAGCCAATTCAAGATTGAGTAGGTTTAGGGTTGAGTCAGCCTGTACTTTATTTTTTCTCTTCTTGAGTCTATTTGTAATGATCAAAGAGACTGATGCTAAGTAACCCTACACACACACACTTGAGAGACTTAGAATTTCTTTTTTTACTCATATCAGCCAGGCCGATATTTACATCGTCCTGGACTATCGGGCTTAAAACAAAAAATCTAAACAAGGATTCTTAATTAAGGTAGGCATCATTAACAGATCATCCTGGACGATACGTGTATCGGCCAGGACGCTAAGCTCAAAATAGAAAGAAGTTGCCGCCATAGACAATTAAGGTATTCTGTATTTTTTAATAATCAGTCAGAACAATATTCACAAATTATGCCTTAATTGATCAGGAAAACAAGGGAGTAATTAAGGATAATTGATACGATCATATCGTCCTGAACGATCGCATGATCGGCCATGACGATTTATTCAAAAACCTTAGTTACTTCTGGATGATAAATATCGGCCAGCTCAAATTCAGGGCGATGCTCTGGACGATTTTCCTCTGATTGGAACTGATCGACCGGGACGATCGTGAGATCGGCCTAGACGATCAAGCCAATTTTAAATCATCCAGTTTTGCATTCAGAGTGATGCTCTTGCCGATCTTCTGAGATTTGTACTGATCGGTCAGGACGATGTCCATATCGACCTGGACGATATTGTCGACAACTTGCAATTAATGAGCTCCTTTGAAGCTCTTCTATTTAAGAGCTCTTGTTCAACATTTTGAATAATCTTTTGCTGCTCCCTTGACCTGAGAATGCCTTGAGGAGAGAAAGAGAGAGAGAGGGAGAGAGAGAAAATCTTGTGAGGGGGAGCTTGTGAGGGGATTCACAAGAGTTGCTTCAAGGATCGCTCTGCTTCTTCTTCGTCTAGAGTTTCTCGTCCGTGGAAGGGTCCGTAGAGGTAAGGAGTCAGCATCTGATTGTGGTTCTCTGCTAGCTTCAGGAGGAAGCAAAAGGAGATAGGTTCTCTGCTTGTCGGGGTGGCAAAAAGAGGTTCGTTGTAAAGGCTTCTCCGCCTAGTTGTGGGTGCTAAAGGAGAGTCACAATTGTAGTGCAATACTCGGATGGCGCCTCCGGGGAGTGGACATAGGTCAAGTTGATCGAACCACTATAAATCTATGTGTTCTTGTTTCTTGCTTCTGCACTTTATTTTTCTTGTGGTGTGATTTTGGTTTATGTGATCTTTTGTTCTTTGTGAAAAGAAAATTTTTAAAATACCAATTCCCCCCCCCCCCCCTCTTGGTTAGCTTGGGCCAGTTCTATAGGGCTTAACATCCCTAACAAACTTTCACGATTGACATAAAGGCATAAACTTGATTCTGCTTGATTTCTGATTGTTATCTGTTGTTTATTTTTCATTTATGTTATTTTATTTTTGTAGTTTTTTCTTTGTTTATTTTTGTTGTTGTTTTTATTTTTGTTGCTTTATTTTTCATATGCTTTAAATTTTTTCTTATAATCATTGCCGAAATTGATATTTTATGCCTTATTTTTATTTTTTAAAATTTGTAGTCAATGTTTACATCTCTTAATCTGTTAAATGGTGAAGACACCATTAATTATATCTCTTTCTCTAACCTATTTTAGTGGTGTAATTTTTTTTTATAAATAAAAGTTTATCTCAAATTAATAACTGGACCTTATAATTGAGATTTTTTCTACTTTGCTATAATAATCTACCTTATATTTATAATGATCAAAGTCTTTATGTTAATTCATGATTTCTCGTTATCCTATCATTGCATTTCTCATATGATTTTTTATTTTGTTTTGTATCTTATTCTTCCATATATTAGAGAGTGAGTTTTTTTCTCTAATATCTAGAAGATATACTCACAACTAAGAATATTTAAGATTTTTTGAAAGAGAATCTAGCTTGCAAAAAAAAAAAAGGCCAATGATGCCAAAAACAAAAGATGCGCAATGATGCCAAATTGAATATATATATATATATATATAATGCATAAAAAATTAAAAAGATACGCAAAGTGCGCCATTTAATGGACAAGAGGCATAAAATGAGCCCATTAAAAGCTAGCTCTCTTCTCTTTTTCAACATTTAAATCTTAGAAGAATTTATGTATCACTTGATATTTTTAAAGGCTTGAATTTGAATTTTGCGCTTGTGACAAATTACTTTGATACCTTATTCTATAAAATATTTTTTTGAAACCAAGTCTTGAACGGATCTCCTTTTCTTATCCAATTAGTTTTTCTTAGTTAGGTCTTTTTATTTCAAAAGATAGTTTTGCCTTGAGAGAAGTCCGAGCTAAGAGTTATCATGATCAGGATACTTTATCGCTTTTTTGGATTTTTAATGTTGTTAACTCATTGAATTACAACTCTTTAAAATTAATCACATGGAGAGTATGTCATATTCATGCCTTGATAAAAAAAACTTTTTTTGTTCATTTTTATGTCTTTTTTGTATCTTATTTTTATTATTTTCAATTAATTTAATATTTTTGGGCCTTGTCTAATCATCTCCATCCATCCTCTATTTTAAACGTTTTCTCATATGGCCTAATTTGGAGCAGAGTTCGCCAATCTGTCTATCTACGTTCAGCAGCCACCACCTCCACCTCCTCCTTCAGATGATCAGGATCCGTCTTTCTTTCAGTGTGTTTATTGTGATATTATTTTCCTTATCTTTGCCCTTTTCTATTTTACAATTTTTGTTTTCCTCTTCCTTTTTGTGATGTCAAAAGGGGGAGTAGTTAGTTGTACTGTTCACTCTATAGTTTGATTATGTTATTCGACTGTTGAACTTTGTTTGTTTCTATCTCGCTATTTTTTTTAATCTATTTTAAATTTCTTTAATTATATTTATGTTTTCCATCATAAAAAGGGGGAGATTATTGCGTATCTGATTTCAAAAATAAAATTTTGATGATAGCAAACACTTTTGTTTTTTCTACGATGTCTTGCAGACTAATATTTCAGATCCACAAGATCAAAACTGCAAGTTGAACCAGCTCAAGATTGGGTAGACTAGGTCAGAGTCAGTTTGTAAAATTCTTTTCCCTTTCTTGAGTTATTATAAATAATGTGGTTCTTGATACTAAGTAAATTTGCACACACACACTTGAAGGAAATTTTCTGTCTAATTTAGAGTTCTCTGTTTCAAGGACATTATCCAAGAAAATCCAAATATTATCCTGGATGATCAGTTAAAAATAGAAACCTTAATTAGGGCATCCTTTTTAAGGTAGTCATCATTAAGCTAATCATCTTGGATGATATTGGTATCATCCAGGATGATATGCTCAAATCAGAAAGAATCAATAGCCAAATCTATTTACGTATTATTTATTTTTGGACATCGTCCAGGATATCGTCTAGGGCATCATCCTAGACGATGCACACAATTTTGCCTAAATTAATCTAGTAATTATGGGATGTAATTAAGGCTTGATTGATAAGATCGCATCATCCTGGACGATCACAGGATCATCCGGGATGATCAATTAAAATACCTTAGTGCTCCTGGAAGATCAACATCACATATTTCCTATTCATGGCGATGCTCTAGATGATTTTCACGGATTTGTACTAATCATCCAAGATGATTGTAAGAACGGCCTAGACAATCAAGTTATTTCTTAATTGTCCAGACATACATTCAGTGCAATCGCCTAGACGATATTCACCGATTTATACTAATCGTACACGACGATTTTATATCGGCCTAGACGATATGAACAAAATTCATCTGATCATCTCAGATCGTCCTGGCTGATTAAGATTAAATTGCACTGATCGTCTAGATTGATTTATATATCATCCTGGACGATATAGTTGGTTCCTTGCAATTAATGAGCTATTCTGAAGATCTTCTATTTAAGAGCACTTGTTCTACCCTTTAGAACATCTTTTGCTATTGTCTTGACCTAAAGATGCCTAGAGAAGAGGGAGAGAGAGGGAGAGAGAGAGAGAGAGGAACTTTTGAGGGGGAGTTTTTGAGAGGGTTTCACAAAGGTTGCTCCAAGCTTTGATCCACATCTTTTCTTCCATCATAGTCCCTTGTCCTTGGAGGGTTGAGAGAGGTTCACTTCAATAATCAATAAAGGTTCTCTGTCTGCTTCAGGAAGCAAAAGGAGTTGGGTTCTCTGCCTCACCGTTGTCGGTGGAAAGGGGTTTTGTAAAGGCTTCTCCGCTTTGCTGTGGGAGCAAAAGGTGAGTCATTGAATTTTAGTGTAATACTCGGAGGATACCTCCGGGGAGTGGACGTAGGTCGTGTTGACCAAACCACTATAAAACTTTGTGTTCTTTATTTCTATTTCTTCCTCATTTAATTTCCACACTTTGATTATTGTTGTGATGAATTCTGTTTTGAGTTTTATGTTTTAATTATTTGATAGATTTTTTAAAATACCAATTCACCCCCCACCTCTTGGTTAGCCTCGGACTAGTTCATAAGGGCTTAACATCCCTAATGAACTTTCAATTAGGGTAGTTCCACGGAGGGCATACTCTACCACTAGTGGGTCTAATCCAAAGGGAAGGAAAAAAATCAATCCCTAAGGATAAGAAAGCCTGGGTAATCATATAGGAAAGAAGAATTCCTAACTATAGAGGGTCAAAGTTGAAGTTTAATGCAATGGTAGTACCACGAGGGTCGTACTCTACCACTTATAGATCTAATCCTAAGGAAGGACAGAAACTTAACCTTAAGGAAAAGAAAGCTTAACACTATGATTTCAAATTAAAACTAGGATGGTGCCATAGAGGGCATACTCCATCACTAGGGAGTGCAATCCTAAGGGAAAGAGAACACCTAACCCTAAGGAGAAGAAAGCTAGATGATCTCATGGGAAGGAAGCACTGCTTCCCATAAAAGATTAGTCCTAGAATTTGAATCTAGGATGGTGCCACGGAGGGCGTACTCCATCATTAGTAGATCTAATCTTAAGAAAAGAAAGCATGATGACTCATATCTATCCTTAAGAAAAAGAAAATTGGAATGATCATGAGGAAAGGAAGCAATGATTCCCATAGAGGATTAGGCCTAGAATTTTGAATTTAAAATAATGATGGTGTCATATAGGGCATGCTCCATCATTAGAAGATTTAATCCTAAGGAGACAAAGCATAATGACTCACATCTATCCTTAAGGAAAAGAAAGCTTGAGGACCCTGTGGGAAGGAAGCATTGCTTCCCATAGAAGATCTAATTTGGAATTCAAAATTAGGATGGTGTCATAGAGGGCATGCTCCATCACTATTTTTTCTAATCCTAAGGAATGGAAGCTCTAGGGCTTACACCTAACCTTAAGGAAAAGAAGACTGTGTTAAGATAGTTGCTATTTGCATGCTTTACATTTTTGCAACTTATGAAGTTTTGATGATTCCAAACATTATTGTTCAAATGTATAGTTATCTCCTAACATTTTTTAGAAGAATTGTATTTGCTCTTATGTGTACTAACATTTCAGGGAAAACGAACTCCAGATTACGATGACTTCAAATTGAAAACGAACTCCAGATTACGATGACTTAAAATTGAATTCAGCATGAGATACTCTGTAATATTTGAAGCTTGTACTTTCCTTTGAAATAAAAAAATTGAAAGGGAGTGATTGTAACTTGAGCGAATAAAAACACACACACACACACACATGAGGAGATCATATAAAACTTATATTTATCGTACATGACGATATACGTTCGTACTGGAAGATCAGACAGTTATCTCCCATAGAGCATATGGAACAAATAGGAACTTGCTCGGAAAATTTTTTCTAAGTCATATTCGTCCAAGACAAAATAAATTATCGTCCAGGATGATTGGCTCTCTTGAAAATTTTCGTCCAGACGAAACTAAATTACCGTCCGTGGCGACTGGTTCTCTGGAAAAATTTCGTCCAGACGAAATTAAAAATCGTCCAGGACGATCGGGTCTCTGGAAAATTTTTGTCCTGACGAAATTAAATTGTCATCTTTGGTGATTGGTCCTCTTGAAAATTTTCGTCCAAACGAAATTAAATTACCGTCCG